>NW_027636026.1:0-55339 GCF_903797595.1 Erithacus rubecula | reverse complement strand
AAAGAGTGTAGGTCCAGAATAAATGAAATGAAGATTTTTCTTTCAGTGAAATGTCAGCCACAGAAGAGGCAGATGGAGGTGCTCTAAGAGAGGTTGGATGGAGCTCTGAGCCACCTGGTCTAGTGGGAGCTGTCCCTGCCCATGGTCCCCTCCAACCCAGACTGGTACAGTTCTTCTGTGGAGTAGAGTGCCATCTTAGCTAGCTTAGAGAAAGAGGTGTTGATTGTCCTTAAGAAAATTCCTCAAATAAAGAAATAAGTCTACGTCTTTTGAATGTCTGATGTTACTCTAAGAGATTTTTCAGGAGGCAGGATGCAACTCCTATTCCATATATACCTCTTTCTCTCCCAGTCAATAGTGCCAAAATTCTTACCCTTCACTCATACCTTAAAAAAAGAAAATAAAAGCTCAGCAATGATTTAAAAAATTAGGCATGACAAAAATGGAAAAATACTGTAAAGCAAAATTTAAAAAATGTCCCTTTGGAGTGCTAATATGGTTTGCATTCAAAGAGGAAGTCATTTTTGATTAACAAGGAGGTAATGTTTCCCCACAAGGGTGGGTCGTAGATGATGAATAAATAATGTAATCAAATATTAAATTAACTTTATTTAAAAAACTGATTTGCATGTTAAAAGCTTATTGATGTAGCATTTTGTTTACTGTTATTGTTCTGAGGCAATTTTGTAGCAAATAGAGACAGGGAGAGGTAATAGCATTCAGTCTTTCAACACAAATGCATTTATATTGATTACTTCTTTTTCTAACAAATTTCTGAGTTTTTCCACCTTCTTGCATCAGAACTTCTTTGGGGCCATTTTTTTTTTCTTACCATAATTGAATGTTTTTGAGTAGATGGTGCAAAAGAAATTTCTGTTCTCCATTTCTCTTTATTGCTTTGTATCACACCAAAGAGAAGTAATAACATCCAGTTTTCTGACACAGTTAGGTCAGGAGGGAAGGGTCATGCTGTGCCAAAAGGCAGGAGTGGCCAAAGGACACGGGCTGCACTTACCTTGTCCAGTACAGAGCTCCCCTGGGATTTGGATTAATTACAGCAGCCCATCGATGGGGCCAAGGCTGGGGCAAAGGATCAGTGAGATATAAATGGTCCTGCTCTCTTTTGCAGACAGTGTTTAGCCTTGGGGCTTTCCACTGGGAGAATGGCAATTCAGTGTACTTTGGTAATACAGTTAGCCTTGGTTCTCCCTAATCTCCCATGAAACTGGTAACAGCTTTCCATCAGAAAAGGGAGGAGGCTTCTTGTATTTCTATTTTGCTTTTGATTGTACAGCATGGTAGTGTTGAGGATTCTTCTGTGATTTAACTCTAACACGCTCACTGCATTTTAGAATTGCACAAATTCATGTAGCATGTCTCCTAAGGACTACATTTCACAATCCTATGTGACACCAGGAAGGCTTTATTAATAAAATTTTGAGAAGATATAAAATGGTTCTTCTACAAAGGAGCTCGTTGGTTCTGATTAACATCGGATGTATTTGATGGAAGTGTTTCTCTAGCTGACTTGTGTAGTAAATTAAAGGCTGAGGTTGCAGACCCAACAATAATTGAATTTATTCACTAGCTTGTGTTTCTGTTTATGAAGGTGAGTTGATGGGTTTCCATTACAACCTGTTTGTGTAGCAATATAGCACACCTGCTTTGCAGAAGACAGTATCATAAAGCACTCACTGAATTGTCTTGTCATTCATTGAAAAGGTCATTGTATCGTGTGCTGTAAAAATATAAAGAAAAGAGACAGAGTGTAGAATAAATTTGTTTTAAATATAATTAACTCTGGTAGTCATGATAGATATGTTACAGATAAGGATATAACCCAAATTTTTGTGGAAAAGTTGAAAAATTTTAAATGATTGATAAATTGCTAAATCTGAAACTGGCTGATGTAATAAACATGTCTCACTACTTAGAGATACTTAATGTCCTTTATGCTCACAGAAAGTCAGACATACATTGCACTTCAGGGATCAGTGAAATCTTCAATATTATGCTGTGCATAATACTGGAACATGCTGTATGAACATTTCAAAATAGGAGGCTTTGTAATTCTGATGTAACTCCTACAAGAAATAAAATGCTAAGCAATGGAAGAAATTTGTGAAATGGAATTTTTACAATGGAAATATTTGATGTGATTTCCTTGGAATTGTTGCCAAAGGAATAGTGATGTAGAACAGCTGAAAAATAACAGGACTGACATGGTTCTGAAGGTATTGGTGAAAAGACTCAGTCCCATTAGGTGAATCAGAATAGACAAGGAAAACATGTTTGATTTGCTTTTAAGTGATATTTGTGGTGGCCTTATTTCAAACATGAGGATTTCCACCTTGCAAGTAAGACATCAACACTGCCTGATTTTTCTTGGCTAAAGTCATTGCCAATTACAACTGTGAGATGGGTGTACATTTTCTTGCTTTTGCATATTTTTCAAGCTAACTCTGAAGAACCCATGCTTACCTCTGGCTTGGCACTAAAATGTAAGCTCCAGGAACAGAACAGCTACCGTGCAGTGATACCACTTCAGGGTGCTGAAAAAAGGATATAAAAGGCATATGACTGAGGGTAAAAGTCCCATACATGGGGCTGAGAGCCAACAGATTAGTCCATTTGTGGCTGAAACACTACTAAAGATTATTTTTCTCCTTCAAAAATCAAGTGTTTGCTGCAAACTGACTTATGGGGGCAAAGGAAGGGAAAAAACTGAAAGCTCAAACAGAGCAAAGAAGTCCTGAGAAGCACAAGCTGGGAACACTCCTGGGACTTCAGTATTTTATAGTATGGGGAGATTGCCATAAATAGTTTTGGGGTCTAATTCAGACTATACTTCCAACAGGTATTTTGTGATGTGAGGTTGGTGTACCTGCAGTGATAACAGCTGCAGCTAATGAACATCCCTATGACAGGCCTATTGCCATGGAAACAAGAAGGGTTACAGACTACTTGATTTAAAGAAATTACAGCTCCAATAAAGCATTTCTTGCTCTTTTGAGTTCTGATTTAATTAGAAAGCAGAGTGATCTGTACAGTAGATGCTATCTCCAGCAGGTATTGGAGCTGTATATCAATAAAGCTCTTGGCTTGCTCCACCTTAGATTCTCTGTGTTTTGACTGCTGAGCAGATCCTAATCTACCTGTCTAATCTGCTGGAATTGTTATTTTAAGGGTAACCCAAACTTCTCTGTATGGTCTGTGATTATATAATCACTGCCTGGAAGCATGGCCACAACTGTGTTAGAAGGAATCTAGGAAAGAAACTACTTCAAACTGTGTCTGATCCTAATTTGCACTCAAATGCAAATACTGTTGTCTTAATTTTTGAGCATATAATATTTAATGAATTCTTATTATTGGGATTTTAATTTTTACCGAGAGATTTGTCACCTATTGATGTCCTGGGCAGCATAGATACATACACAAGTAATGTATATTAAACCATTTAATTTTTAAAATAAGCATGAGAACCATTAATTCTGTGCTAAAACAATCCAACTAAAACCAGTTATATTGTGCTTACTTGTGTTTGTCAAACCAAACTACTAATTTTTTTGTCATGTGTCCATACCATATTTATTTCAAGATAAAACTTGGGCTTGCAGTTCCTAATATGCCTTATTTCAGTCACCACAGGTTTGAATTTGTCAAAGGAAGTGTTAGAGAACAAAGCAGTGGCTAAACAGTTGTCTTTATTACCTGGGACACATGACCTTGAATCTCCTGCAAAGACTTCTTATAGGAAAGGAAATGTGCCTTCAGGAGTCTCAAAGCAGTCACATCCCATTCCTTTGTTCTTGGGGGTGTGTATGGATGCTCCATCTCTCTGTCTCTTTCTCTCAGGCAAAATGAAAGGCACCCTTAGAATTCCAGTATGTTTCTTTCTAGGCAGCAAATTTAGTGCATGCTAGAAGCATGAAAACATGTTGTTCTTGCTCTGTATTTTCTTAAATACACATTAAAATTCTGGGCTAACATAAATATACTTCTAGGAAATCATTCCCTCACACAATGTCTTGTACAAGGGTTTGTTCATGACAGGGTGAAAGATCATCAGCCCACCTAAAAGTGATACTAGCAATTATTTCCCATGATTTTGGAATGATCTCATGAAGCCTGTGAGAAGGAATGGTTAGTGAAGCTCCCTAGAAAATACAGGTGAGGGCATCTCTGTGTGAACATAGGAATATGTTCAAGCATCACTACATTTGTTCTGTCCTAGACCAGAACAAAAGATTCCTACTTGAGGAAAGAGACCCAATTCAACAATGTAAAATTTTAATCAGAGCAAACCCCAACCAGTTAAATCAAACAGACATGAAAACCAAAAAGCTTTGGTTTAATTTTAGAAGTTGTTTTGTATTGTTTTATTCCCCAAAACTGGAAACAATCTATTCCTGTGGAAATTTTGGGTCTCTTGAATGAATATTTTTTTTCAAAGAAAGGAGTTTGTTTCTAGAATATACCTTTATTATAGTTTTTCAGTACTTTTCAGCGAATTAACAAATTACTCCAGCCAAAACCAGCACAAAGACCCAAACAGAAAGTTCACTTTTTAATACTGTACACATATGTGTGCATATATATATATATAACTGGATTAGTTAATCAGTGAAATAGCTAAAATTATTATTGGGCAAAATGTTTTAAGAAGGAAAGTTATTAAGAGAGCATGAAAAATCACTTTTTGTAGTGTTAACAAAAGCATCACAAAACAGAGAACAATTTGATAAAGAAGTTAGCAAGGTATCTAAACAAAACCTGCCTATTTCTTTACCCAGACTGGTGAGATTTTAGAAGAATACAGAAATTATATGATTGATAATTGATATGATAAATTTCAAAGCAACCACCATATGTCATCTGGACCACATAACCTTGTACTCAAGATTTTTGAGATGAGAACTTGTATCTCAATTCCACAATACATGACTTCATTATGATCACATTTTAACATAACATTTTAAAAATGGTGACATACCAGAAAGTACTAAAATCATATATTTGTATGAATAGATCAAATAATTGGAAAGAACCTCATGGTCAGCGAACCTCAAATGATAGCCCAGATGAAAGACGGTAACAATAAGGCCAATGAATATTAAATGAAACAAATTATAGGAAAGAAAAAATTCAATTAGGAAATTAGTTTCAAAAGGGTATCTAATAAGTTCAGCTTAATAGCCAGCTCATTTTAAATAATAGTACAGGCTTTTCAGCTTACTCAAGTACTGATGCAACTCAACTTTTTCCATTTTAATCTGTGTTTTGTTTCATACTTAGGTATTGTAGACATCCTGATAAGATTAACATAAATGTAAATAATATTTACATTCAAGATGGCTTGGAGTATTTTTTTAATGATGAATATTATAATCTGAATGTTTACAACATAGATGTTTTAGGAAATGAGTACTCTAAATTTCTCTGATAATAAAAATCTCTTCATTCTGTGTTTAGACAGACTATCCCAAGCTTTGCATGCCAGGATACAATAGCAGTTTTTCTTAAAGTTTACATCAGGCAGATAAGGTGTGATTCAGGTAAATGACAACATGATTCTATAAATAGAGAAAATAAATAGAGAAAAATAAAGCCAGTGCAGAACTGTAACCCAGTCTGAAGGAGTCTCTGGCACATTTTCAATAAACCATGTCTACTAAATCAGAGCTGTAATTGCCACTTAAGAAACATCCACAATTTGCTATCTCTTTGTGTATTAGGAGAGACCAAAGAGAACTCTGTGATATCATAACACACTCTGTGATGTCGTAGCCAACTATGTGATGTCATAACACAATCTGTGATGTCAAAGCCCACTCTGTGATGTCATGTCCCTCTCTGTTATGTCATAACCCACCCTGTGATGACATAGCCCACTCTGTGATGTCATAGCCCACTATGTGATGTCATAGCCCGCTCTGTGATGTCATAACACACTCTGTGGTGTCATAGCCCATTCTGTGATGTCATCACACACTCTGTGATGTCATAGCCCACTCTGTGATGTCCTAGCCCATTCTGTGATGTCATCACACACTCTGTGATGTCATAGCCCACTATGTGATGTCATAGCCCGCTCTGTGATGTCATAACACACTCTGTGGTGTCCTAGCCCATTCTGTGATGTCATCACACACTCTGTGATGTCATAGCCCACTTTGTGATGTCATAGCCCAATCTGTGATGTCATAGCCCACTTTGTGATGTCATAATACAATCTGTGATGTCATAGCCCACTCTGTGATGTCATAGCCCACTCTGTGATGTCGTAGGACACTTTGTGATGTTATAATACAATCTGTGATGTCATAGCCCACTCCGTGATATCATAGCTTACTATGACATATCATAACCTCCTCTGTGATGTCATAGGACACTGTAGGATAATATAGCACACTCTGTGATGTTATAGTCTACTATGGGACATCACAATACACTCTGTGATGTCATAGAACACTCTGTGATGCCATAACACATTCTGTGATATTGTAGCCAACTGTGTGATGTCATAATACATTCTGTGATGTCATATCCCTCATTGCTATGACATAACCCACCGTATGATATCACAGCCCACTATGTGATGTCATGACCCAGTCTGTGATGTCATAACTCACTCTGTGATGTCATAGCCCACTCTGTGATGTCATGGCCCACTGTGTGATGTTGTAGCCCAATCTGTGATGTCATAATACACTCTGTGATGTCATATCCCACTGTGTGATGTCATAGGCCAATCTATTATATCATAGGCCATTCTGTGATGTTATAGTCTACTATGTGACATCACAATACACTCTGTGATGTCAACCCACTCTGTGATGTCATAGCCCACTCTGTGATGTCATATCCCACTCTGTGATGTTGTAGCCCAATCTGTGATGTTATAATACATTCTGTGATGTCATAGCCCACTCTGTGATGTCATAGCCCATTCTGTGATTTCATAGCCCATTCTGTGATATCATAACTCACTCAGTGATGTCATAGCCCACTCTGTGATATCATAGATTATTATGTGATGTCATAACCTACTCTGTGATGTTATAGCCCACTCTGTGATGTCATATCCCACTCTGTGATGTTGTAGTCCACTTTGTGATGTAATAATGCACTCTGTAATATCGTAGCCCACTCTGTGATGTCATAGCCTATTTTGTGATGTCATAGCTCACTATGTATATCATAATATACTCTGTGATGTCACAGTCCAGTCTGTGATGTCATATCCCTCTCTGTTACGTCATAACACACTCTGTGATGTCATAGCCCAATCTGTGATGTCATAGCTCAGTATGTGATGCCATAGCCCACTCTGTGATGTCATAGCTTACTATGTGATGTTATAACATACTCTGTGAGATCATAGCCCACTCTATGATGTCATAGCCCACTCTGTGATGTTATGTGTCATCATAATACTCTCTGTGATGCTTTATAGCACTCTGTGATATCATAACACATTCTGTGATGTTGTAGCTCACATTGTGATGTCATACCTCTCTATGTATATCATAATATACTCTGTGATGTCATAGCCCACTCTGTGATATCATAACTCACTCTGTGATGTCATAGCCCAATCTGTGATGTCCTAACCCACTCTGTGATGTCATAAAACACTCTGTGATGTTGTAGCCCACTCTGTGATGTCATAGCCCACTATGTGATGTCATAGCCCACTCCGTGATGTCATAACTCAATCGGTGATGTCACAGACCAATCTGTGATGTCATAAAACACTCTGTGATGTCATAGCCCACTCAGTGATGTCATAGAACACTCTGTGATATCATAATACACTCTGTGATGTCGTAGCCAAGTATGTGATGTCATAACCCATTCTTTGATGTCATAGACCACTCTGTGATGTTGCAGCCCATTTTGTGATGTCATAGTTTTCTATGTGATGTCATAATACACTCTTTGATGTCATATCCCAATCTGTGAGGTCAAAACTCATTCTGTGATGTCATAAACCAGTCTGTGATGTCATAGCCCACTCCGTCATATCATAGCTTACTATGACATGTCATTACCTCCTCTGTGATGTCATAGGACACTCTATGATATCATAGCCCATTCTGTGATGTTATAGCCTACTATGTGACGTCACAATACAATCTGGGATGTCATATCCCACTCTGTGATATCATAACACACTCTGTGATGTCGTAGCCAACTATGTGACGTCATAACACAATCTGTGATGTCATAGCCCACTCTGTGATGTCATAACACACTCTGTGGTGTCATAGCCCACTCTGTGATGTCATAACACACTCTGTGATGTCATAGCCCACTCTGTAATGTCATACCCCACTCTGTGATGTTGTAGCCCACTTTGTGATGTCATAACACACTCTGTGATGTCATAGCCCACTCTGTGATGTCATAGTACACTCTATGATGTCATAGGCCACTCTGTGATATCATAGGCCACTCTGTGATGTCATAGGTCACAATATATTTCATAATATACTCTGTGATGTCACAGCCCAATCTGTTATGTCATAACTCAATCTGTGACATCATAACCCACTCTGTGATGTCATAGATTATGATGTGATGTCATAGCCCACTCTGTTATGTCATAACCCACTCTGTGATGTTATAGCCTACTATGTGACGTCACAATATACTCTGTGATGTCATATCCCACTCTGTGATGTCTTAACACACTCTGTGATGTCATAACCCACCCTGTGATGTCATAGCCCACTCTGTGATGTCATAGCCAACTATGTGATGTCACAATATACTCTGTGATGTCATAACACACTCTGTGGTGTCATAGCCCATTCTGTGATGTCATAACCCACTCTGTGATGTCATAGCCCACTCTGTAATGTCATAGCCCAATCTGTGATGTTGTAGCCCACTTTTTGATGTCATAATACACTCGGTGATGTCATAGCCCACTCTGGGATGTCATAGCCCACTCTGTGATGACATATCCCTCTCTGTTATGTCATAACACATTCTGTGATGTCATAGCCCACTCTGTGGTATCATAGCCCACTCTGTGATATCATAATACACTCTGTGATGTCATAGCTCACATCTGTGATGTCATAGCCCACTCTGTCATATCATAATACATTCTGTGATGTCATAGACCACTCTGTGATGCCATAACTCACTCTGTGATGTCGTGACCCACTCTGTGATGTCATAATACATTCTGTGATGTCATATCCCTCATTGCTATGACATAACCCACCGTGTGATGTCACAGCCCACTATGTGATGTCATGACCCAGTCTGTGATGTCACAGCCCAATCTGTGATGTCATATCCCTCTCTGTTATGTCATAACACACTCTGTGATGTCATAGCATGCTTTGTGATGTCGTAGCCCACTCTGTGACGTCATAGCACATTCTGTCATGTGATAGCCCCTTCTGTAATGTCATATCGCTCTTTGTAATGTCATAGCCTACTCTATGTTGTCATAGTCCAATGTGTGATGTCGACGCCCACTCTGTGATGTCATAACTCACTCTGTGAAGTCATAGCCCACTCTGTGGTGTGATCTCCCACTATGAGATATCATAGCCTGCTCTGTGATGTCATAACATACTCTGTGATGTCATAGCCCATTCTGTGAGGTTGAAGTCCACTTTGTGATGTCATAGCCTTCCCTGTGATGTCATAGCCCACTCTCTGATGTCATAGGTCACTATCTATGTCATAATATAGTCTGTGATGTCACAGCCCAATCTGTGATGTCATATCCCTATCTGTTATGTCATAACACACTCTGTGATTTCATAGCCCACTATGTGATGTCATAACCCACTCTGTGACTTCATTGCCCACTCTGTGATGTCATAGCCCAGTATGTGATGTCATAGCACACTCAGTGATGTCATAGCTCACTCTGTGATATCATAGCCTTCCCTGTGATGTCATAGCCCACTCTGTGATGTCGTAACTCACTCTGTGATGTTAGCCCACTCTCTGATGTCATAGATTATTATGTGATGTCATAACCTACTCTGTGATATCATAACCCACTCTGTGATGTGAAAACCCACCCTGTGACGTCATAGCCCAATCTGCAATGTAGTAGACCAGTGATGTCATAACTCAATCTGTGATGTCACAATACATTCTGTGATGTCATATCCCGCTCTGTGATATCACATTCTGCGAAGTTATTGCTAACTCTGTGATGTCATAAGGCACTCTGTGATGTCACAGCCCACTCTGTGATGTTGCAGCCCACTTTGTGATGTCGTAGCCCACTCTGTGATGTCATAGCTTACTATTTATGTCATAATATAATGTCTGATGTCACAGCCCAATCTGTGATGTCATATTCCTCTCTTTTATGTCATAACACACTCTGTGATTTCATAGCCGAATCTGTGATGTCATAACCCACTCTGTGATGTTATAGCTTACTCTTTGATGTCATAGCCGACTCTGTGATGTCATCGCACACTCTGTGATGTCATAACACTCTCTGTGATGTCATAGACCACTCTTTGATGTGGTATCACTCTCTGTTATATCATAACACACTCTGTGATGTCATAACCCACTGTGTGATGTCATAGCCCACTCTGTGATGTCATAACTCACACTGTGATGTCATAGCGCACTCTGTGACATCATAGCGCACTTTGTGATGTCATACCCCATTCTGTGATATCATAGCCCACTCTGTGATGTCATAGCTCACTCTGTGATGTCATAGCACACTCTGTGATGTCATAGCCCACTCCGTGATGTCATAGCTTACTATGAGATGTCATAACCTCCTCTGTCATGTCATAGTACACCCTATGATGTCATTGCCAATCTGTGATGTTATAGCCTATCATGTGAAGTCATAATATATTCTGTGATGTCATATTCCTTTCTGTGATTTCATAACTCACTCTGTGATATCGTAGACAACTATGTGATATCATTACCCACTCTGTGATGTCATAGCCCACTCTGTGATGTCATCGCCCACTCTGTGAAGTCATAACTCACTCTGGGAAGTCATAGCCCACTCTGTGATGTCATAGCCCATTCTGTGATGTTGTCGCCCACTTTGTGATGATATAGCCCACTCTGTGATGTCATAATACACTCTGTGATGTCATAGCCCACTCTGTAATGTCATAGTTCACATTGTATGTCATAATATACTCTGTGGTGTCACAGCCCAATCTGTGAAGTCATAGCCCACTCTGTCATGTCATAATACATTATGTAATGTCATAGACCACTCTGTGATGTCATAGTTTACTATGTGATGTCATAGCCCAATCTGTGATATAATATCCCACTCTGTGATGTCATATCCCTCTTTGTTATGTCATAGACGACTCTGTGATATCATAGCCTACTCTGTGATGTCATAGCCCACTCTGTGGTGTCGTAGCTTGCTCTGTGATGTCATAACCCACACTGTGATGTCATGACCCGCTCTGTGTTGTCATAGCCCACTGTGTGATGTCGTAGCCCACTGTGTGATGTCATAACTCACTCTGTGATGTCATAATCCACTCTGTGATGTCGTAGCCCACTGTGTGATGTCATAACCCACTCTGTGATGTCATAACACACTCTGTGATGTCATAACCTACTACGTTATATCATAGCATACTCTGTGATGTTGTAGGACACTTTGTGATGTCATAATTCACTTTCTGATGTCGTAGACCACTCTGGGATGTCATAGCCCTATCTGTGAATCCATAATTTAATATGTGATGTCATAGCACACTCTGTGATGGTTTAGCCTAATATGTGACGTCATAATACACTCTCTGATGTCATACCCCACTCTGTGATATCATTTGCAATCTCTGACTTGATAGTAGATTCTGTGTAGTCATAACACACTCTGGTATGTCATATCCCTCTTTGTAATGTCATAGCCCACTCTGTGATGTCATAACCCACTATGTGATGCCATAGCCCACTCTGTGATGTCATAACCCACTATGTGATGCCATAGCCCACTCTGTGATATCATAACACACTGTGATGTCATAGCCCATTCTGTGATGTTGTAGTACATTTTTTGATGTCATAGCCCTCCCTGTGATGTCATAGATCACTCTGTGATGTCATAGGTCATTATGAATATCATAATATACTCTGTGATGTCACAGCACAATCTGTGATGCCATATCCCTCTCTGTTATGTCGTAACACACTCTGAGATGACATAGCCCACTATGTGAAGTCATAGCCCACTCTCTGATGTCATAGCTCACTATGTGATGTCATAGCCTGCCCTGTGATGTCATAGCCCACTCTGTCATGACATAACTATTTCTGTGATGTTATAGCCCACTCTGTGATGTCGTAGATTATTATGTGATGTCGTAACCTATTCTGACAAGTCATAGCCCAGTTTATGATGTCAGAGCCCAATCTGTGATGTCATAACCCACTCTGTGATGTCATTACCCATTCTGTGATGTCATAACCCATTCTGTGATGTCATAACCCAATCTGGGATGTCATAGCCCACTCTGTGATGTCATAGCACACTCTGTGATGTCATAGCCTACTCTGTGATTTCATAACCCATTCTGGGGTGTCATAACCCACTCTAGGATGTCATAGCCCACTCTGTGATGTCATAGCACACTCTGTGATGTCATAGCCCACTGTGTGATTTCGTATCCCACTCTGTAATGCAATAACTCACTCTGTGATGTCATAATCAACTCTGTGATATCGTAACCAACTCTGTGATGTCATAACCCACTCTGTGATGTCATAACACACTCTGTGATGTCATAACCTAGTATGTGATGTCAAAGCCCACTCTGTGATGTTGTAGGCCACTTTGTGATGTCATAATTCACTCTCTGATGTCATATCCCACTCTGTGATGATATAGCCCTATCTGTGAATCCATAATTTAATCTGTGATGTCATAAGTAATTCTATGATGTCATAGCACACTCTGTGATTGTTTAGCCTAATATGTGACGTCATAATACCCTCTGTGATGTCATATCCCACTATGTGATGTCATATCCCTCTCTGTTATATCATAACACAATCTGTGATGTCATAGCCCACTCTATGATGTCATAGGCCACTCTGTGATGCAATAACACGCACTATGATGTCATAGATCACTATGTTATGTTGTAGTCCACTTTGTGATGTCATAGCCCTCACTCTGATGTCATAGCCCACTCTGTGATGTCGTAGCCCACTATGCGATGTCATAAACAACTCTGTGATGTCATAACACTCTGTGATATCATTGCCCGATCTGTGAATCCATAACTTACTATGTGATGTCATAAGCCACTCTATGATGTCCTAGCACATTCTGTGATGGTTTAGCCTAATATGTGATGTCATAATACACTCCGTGATATCATATCCCTCTTTGTTATGTCATAGATGACTCTGTGATGTCATAGCCCACTCTGTGATGTCACAGCCCACTCTGTGATGTCGCAGCCCATTCTGAGATGTCATAACTCACTCTGTGATTTCATAGCCCACTCTGTGATGTCATAGCCCACTCTGTGATATCATAATACATTCTGTGATGTCATATCCCACTCTGTTATGTCAAAACACACTCTATGATGTCATAGCCCACTCTGTGATGTTATAACCCAATCAGGGATGTTATAGCCCAATCTGTGATGTCATAGAACACGCTGTGATGTCATAGCCCACTCTGTGATGTCATAACCCATTCTGTGATGTCATAACCCACTCTGGGATGTCATAGCCCACTCTTTGATGTCATAGCACACTCTGTGATGTCATAGCCCACTGTGAGATTTCGTAGCCCACTCTGTAATGTCATAACTCACTCTGTGATATCATAACCCACTCTGTGATGTTGTAGCCCACTGTGTGATGTCATAACCCACTCTGTGATGTTGTAGGCCACTTTGTGATGTCATAATTCACTCTGTGATGTCATATCCCACTCTATGCTGACATAGCCCTATCTGTGAATCCATAATTTAATCTGTGATGTCATAAGCCATTCTATGATGTCATAGCACACTCTGTTATTGTTTAGCCTAATATGCGACGTCATAATACACTCTGTGATGTCATATCCCACTCTGTGATGTCATATCCCTCTCTGTTATCTCATAACACAATCTGTGATGTCATAGCCCACTCTGTGATGTCATAGCCCACTCTGTGATGTTATAGCCAATTCTGTAATGTCATAACCCACTATGTGATGTCATAACTCACTCTGTGAATTCATAGCCCACTCTGTGATGTCATAGCCCACTCTGTGATGTCGCAGCCCACTCTGTGACATTATGGCCCTCTGTGTTATGTCCTAAAACACTCTGTGATGTCATAGCTTACTATGTGATGTCATAATACACCCTGCGATGTCATATCCCATTCTGTCATGTCATAGCCCACTCTGAGATGTTGCATCCCAATTTGTGATGTCATAACACACTCTGTGATGTCATAGCCCACTCTGTGATGTCATAGCACACTCTAAGATGTCAAAGCCAAATATGTGAT
This sequence comes from Erithacus rubecula, assembly GCF_903797595.1. NCBI lineage: Eukaryota > Metazoa > Chordata > Aves > Passeriformes > Muscicapidae > Erithacus > Erithacus rubecula. The sequence continues at coordinate 40,831 of NW_027636026.1, read as the reverse complement.
GTCATAACCCACTCTGTGAAGTCATAGCCCACTCTGTGATGTCATAGCCCACTATGAGATGTCATAGCCCATTCTGTGATTTCATAACACACTCTGTGATGTCATAGCCCTCTCTGTGATGTCATAGCACACTCTATGATGTCAAAGCCCAATCTGTGATGTCCTATCCCTCTCTGTTATATCCTAACACACTCTGTGATGTCATAGCCCACTATGTGATGTCATAGCACACTCTACGATGTCAAAGCCCAATCTGTGATGTCATATCCCTCTCTGTTATGTCCTAACACACTCTGTGATGTCATAGCCCACTATGTGATGTCATAACCCACTCTGTGACTTCATAGCCCACTCTGTGATGTCATAATACACTCCGTGATGTCATAGGCCACTCTGTGATGTCATTGCTCAATATGCGATGTCATAGCCTTCCCTGTGATGTCATAGCCCACTCTGTGATGTCATAACCCATTCTGTGATGTCATAACCCACTCTGTGATGTCATAGCCCACTCTGTGATGACATAACACACTCTGTGATGTCGTAGCCAACTATGTGATGTCATAACCCACTCTGTGATGTCATAACACACTCTGTGATGCCGTAGCCAACTATGTGATGTCATAACCCACTCTGTGATGTCATAACCCACTCTGTGATGTTATAACACACTCTGTGATGTCACAACCCACTCTGTGATGTCATAGCCCACTCTGTGATGTCATAGCACATTCTGTGATGTCATAGCCCACACTGTGATGTCATAGCCCACTCTGTGATTTCATAACCCACTCTGTGATGTTGTAGTCCACTTTGTGATGTAATAATACACTCTGTGATATCGTAGCCCACTCTATGATGTCATAGCTTGCTCGCTGATGTCATAGGTCACTATGTATGTCATAATATAGTCTGTGATGTCACAGCTCAATCTGTGATGTCACATTCCTCTCTGTTATGTCGTAACACACTCTGTGATGTCATAGCCCACTATGTGATGTCATAACCCACTCTGCAATGTCATAGCCCTCTCTCTGATGTCATAACGCACCCTGTGATGTCATAACACACTTTGTGATGTCATAGCCCACTCTGTGATGTCGCAGCCCACTCTGTGATGTCCTAAACCACTCTGTGATGTCATAGCCCACTCTGTGATGTTGTAGGCCACTTTGAGATGTCATAGCCCCATCTGTGAATTCATAACTTACTATGTGATGTCATAAGCCACTCTATGATGTCATAGCACACTCTGTGATGATTTAGCCTAATATGTGACGTCATAATACACATCATATCCCACTCTGTTATGTCATATCCCTCTCTGTTATATCATAACATAATCTGTGATGTCATAGCCCACTCTGCGATGTCATTGCCCACTCTGTGATGTTATAGCCCACTCTGTAATGTCATAACCCAATCTGTGATGTCATAACTCAGTCTGTGATGTCATAGCCCACTCTGTGATGTCATGACACACTCTGTGATGTCATGGCCCACTCTGTGACGTCATAGCGCACTCTGTGATGTTGTAGCCCACTTTGTGATGCCATAATACAATCTGTGATGTCATAGCCCACTCTGTGATATCCTAGCCCACTCTATGATGTCTTAACCCGCTAAGTGATGTCGTAACCCACTCTGTGATGTCATAACTCACTCTGTGATGTCATATCCCTCTCTGTGATGTCATAGCTATGTATGTCATAATATACTCTGCGATGTCACAGCCCAATCTGCGATGTCTTATCCCTCTTTGTTATGTCATAACACACTCTGTGATGTCATAATACACTCTGTGATGTCATAACCCACTCTGTCATGTCATAATACACTCTGTGATGTCATAGCCCACTCTGTGATGTCATAACTCACTCTGTCATTTCATAACCCACTCTGTGATGCCATAGCCCTCTGTGTGATGTCATAGCTTACTATGTAATATCATAACACACTCTGTGGTGTCATAGCCCACTCAGTGATGTCATAACTCTCTCTGTGATGTCATAGACCACTCGGTGATGTCATAGCCCACTCTGTCACTTCATAGCGCACTCTGTGATGTCGTAGCCCACTCCGTGATGTCATAGACCACTCCGTGATTTCATAACCCACTCTGTGATATCATAACACACTCTGTGATGTCATAACCCACTCTGAGATGTCATAGCCCACTCTGTGATGTCATATCCCTCTCTGTTATGTCATACCCCACTCTGTGCTGTCATAGCCCCCTATGAGATGTCACAACCCACTCTGTGATGTCATAACCCAATCTGTGATGGCATAACCCACTCTGTGATGTTATAGCCCACTCTGTGATGTCATAACACACTTTTTGATGTCATAGCCCACTATGTGATTCATAACTCACTCTGTGATGTCATAGCCCACTCTGTGATGTCATAATATACTCTGTGATGTCGTAGTCTACTTTGTGATGTCATAACACACTCTGTGATGTCATAGCCCACTATGTGATGTCATAATACACGCTATGATGTCGTAGCCCACTCTTTGATATCATAACCCACCCTGTGATGTCAAAACTCACTCTGTGATATCATAGCTTACTCTGTGATGTCATTGCCCACTCTGTGATTTTGCAGCCAACTATGTGATCTCATATACACTCTGTGATGTCATAGCCCAATCTATCATGTCATAGCCCACTCTGTAATGTCATAACCCACTATGTGATGTCATAGCCCACTCTGTGATATCATAGCCCACTCTGTGATGTCGTAGCCAACTATGTGATGTCGTAACCCAATCTGTGGTGTCGAAGCCCACTCTGTGATGTCATTGCCCACTCTTTGATGTCGTAGCCTACTCTGTGATGTCATAGCCCAATCTGTGACTTTATAGCCCACTCTGTGATGTCATAACCCGCTCTGGGTTGTCATATCCCTCTCTGTTATGTCATAACCCACTCTGTGATGTCATAGCCCACTATGTGATGTTATAGCCTGCTATGTGATGTCATAGCCCACTCTGTGATGTCAAAGCCCACTTCACGATGTCATAGCTTATTATGTGATGTCATACACTCTGTGATTTCATATCCCACTCCATGATGTCATATCCCTCTTTGTTATGTCATAGCCGACTATGTGATGTCATAGCCCACTATATGATGTCACAGCCCACTCTGTGATGTTGCAGCCCACTCTGTGATGTCATAAGTCACTCTGTGATGTCATAGCCCACTCTGTCTTGTCATAATGCACTCTGTGATGTCATATCCCTCTCTGTTATGTCATAACATACTCTGTGATGTCATAGCCCACTCTGTGATGTCATATCCCTCTCTGTTATGTCATAACCCACTCTGTGATGTCATAGCCCACTATATGATGTCATAACTTGCTATGTGATGTCATAGCTACCTTTGTGATGTCATAACCCACTCTGTGATGTCATAGCCCACTCTGTGATGTCATATCTTACTATGTGATGTCATAACACACTCTGTGGTGTCATAGCCCACTCAGTGATGTCATAACTCAGTCTGTGATTACATAAAACACTCTGTGATGTCATAATCCACTCTCTGATATCATAGCCCACTATGTGATGTCATAACCCACTCTGTGAAGTCATAGCCCACTCTGTGATGTCATAGTCCACTCTGTATTGTCATAACCCACTATGTGATGTCATAGCCCACTCTTTGATATCATAACCCGCTCTGTGATGTCATAACCCACTCTGTGATGTCATAGCCCACTCTCTGATGTTGTAGCCCACTATGTGATGTCATAACCCACTCTGTGATGTCATATACACTCTGTGATGTCATAGCCCACTCTGTGATGTCATATCTTTCTCTGTTATGTCATAACACAGTCTGTGATGTCATAGCCCACTCTGTGATATTATAGCCGACTACGTGATGTCATAATCCTGTCTGTGATGTCATAATACACTTTTTGATTTCATAACCCACTCTGTGATATCGTAGCCCACTCTATGATATCATAACCCACTATGTGATGTTATAGCCCACTCTGTGATGTTGTAGCCCCCTGTAGAACAGGTGTGTAATACAATCAGATTTCCTCCCCTAATTATATTTTCAGCTGAAGTAGGACACAGAAAGAGTGCTGCTGGGCATGCTAAGGATATGAATCAATAAAATAGCCCATATTTTATGGGCTTGTGTTATTGAGAGTCTGTGAGGATGAGAAGCCTTGCCTGCCACAGAGGGCACCAGTGAACAACACTGATGTGATCCTGAGCCACGGAACTTAGTAGAGTGATGAATTGTGTAACATCAGTCTGATGTTGCTCTCCTGCATGCATGTGGCATTAATCATACTAGAACAATGGCAGAGAGAGCTCACATCAGTCTGGAAAATCCCCATTACTTAGAAAATCCTAATTACTGAAGGTGTCCCCTCTGCCATATGACACAAAGGGCTGTGCTGTTTGCTGAAGAGCCCTGAGCTGTCAGTGGGTTTAGTCAGCCTGAAATGATTCCTGCCTCTATAATAATTTAAAACTGCAGAGTGCAGGATCTAGCAGGTCCATACCTGAGGAAGGGGCTGGAGGAACAGGGCCAGACAGAATTTGCTGGCAGGAAGAAGGGCAGACAGAATGCAGTGAGGCTCAAGAGGAGGGGAGGGCAGGGGAGGGGACACCAGGCCAGGTTCTTCCCTCTTTTCACAGCAGTGAGTGCTGGAGCCCATGCTGGAGCCAGACTGAAGTGAAAATTTGCAGATTTGGGAGTAGTGTTTATACCTGAACAGCAGGATTCAGCTCCCTTCCATTTCCACTGAGCAAAGTTCCTTGGAAGCAGTTACTTCAAAAATGTCTGAATTTATCTGAGGGCCTCATCACAGAAGTAAGGAAATTTTGAGCTTTTGGCAGTCTCTGGTGGTGATGGCCATGTCATGATTTAGACCTCATGGAACATCAGTTTGTTCAGTGGGAATATTTTCAGCCCTTTGGAATACTTGGATGTTTCAACCTCTGTCGGAAAGCAAAACAGGTTTCAAAGTGTGTTTTTGGTGAGATGTGTTGCCCACTTCAGGCTCCTCGTGGCCACTGATGTCTTGTTTTCTTCTGAACATCTAGCTATAAGGACAGAAAATTGGAACTGGTTTGGAATTTGAAACACTAGCCTCCCCCCTCATAGTTATAATAGCTATAACCAGTGGAAATGGAAATACAAAGCAGATATGTTTGTCAACACAAATCCAAAACCAAATCACACTCTTGTAAGATGTTAGATTGGTGTATAGAAATTTTAGTTCTTCCCCCAACTCCCCCCTTGCCCACTTTCCATTTTTGATTCTATTAGAACTGCTTAGCAGAGGAAGACCTTCTAAATAAACAAATAATAGGAAAAAACTTCACCTGGAAATCCAATCAAGTGATATTTTTGTAGAAATTAGCTTTTTTCATTCACTGCTCTTGGAATTGCTACTTTTACAACATCTGTATAGACACAGGACTCCCATATCTGCCTAAGTAAACACTTTGCTTTTTTATCTCCACTATATATGACAAGAGATAAGTAGATTACTATTCATGAGATTCATGAAAAACTTCAGTTTCAAAGGCACTTTTGTATTAGATGTCTTAATCCAATTGTCTTTATTGGATTGGGAAATGAAAAATAAAAATGAATTCTCTTGAGCACAAATAATGAAAGGAAAAATAAAATTGGTGTGCACACAGCTCAAGCTAATAACAAAGAACTAGCAGAATCAGTTAAAAAAATCGATTTGTCCCAAGCAGCGCTTGCAGGGGCCTGGATTTCTGTCTGGTACCAGAACTAAAGTTGGTTTGTAGAAATTTCCAGGCTTCCCAGTTTAATTTACTCTTTTTGTTTGAGATTTTTTTTCTCCCTAGCTGAATGTTGATTCCTTTGAGATGTTCTGGAGATATGGATCTGTCTCATTCCTGGCATGTGTCAATATTTTCATTACTCTTTCAAGACATTCTGTTATGCATGCTTTTTTATTTATTTTTTTTTTTCACAAATTGATTTTTATCTCCTGAGACTTTTAGTTTCCTTGTTTTAAATACAGGTTTATTCACAGCTATATAAATGGTAGAAATGGTTAATGGCAAGATGATGTTTCTATTTAGGCAATTGCCAGGAAGTTTTAAACATTTACAACAAATGGTAGAAACTTCAGATTTCTGCAACTAGAATAGAAGAGGAACATGCTGGCAAAGACTTTACTTGCAATGTATCTGAATATTGCAAGTTATTTTATTTTCTTGAAACTGTCTATTATATGCCAAAAGATTGAGTGCTGTGGAAATGGGGGTGGACAGGGGAGCGGCTTCACCTGCAGATGCAGGAGGCATTAACCTGAGACCATGGGAGGTGACATGTCAATGGGGTTATTCCACAATAGGTCATGTTTCTGCTTCTTGTTCTCAGTTGGTTCAGGCCTGCTCACATGCAGGGGCATGCTCCTAGACCGTGTTTGTGACTGGACCTTTGCTGATATACAGATACCCCTGGGCATTGTTATGTTTGCCACACCCCTGGGTCTTTGGACAATGACCCTTAAACCGTGCAGTTTTAAGTTTGTTATTTTATCCATTAAAGTTCTTTGTTTTTCAAGCCAGTCCATCCTTTCAGTCCCTCTTTTTGCTCCACAGACCTCTCAGGCTGGCCAATCCCTGTATTGCTGCCTCAATGGTGACCATAGTTTTCATTAGGCATGAAACCATTCAGTTTTCATTATGCAAAACAAACAAAAAAATAAAAACAAACAAGAAGAAAAGCCTTACATGCATTTTTCATTTTCTTTCAACAGAGTACTATAATCATGAATATGACCCAAGTCTTTGCTTGGTCCCAATAACCTCAAAAGTGCTTAGACCTGGAAAAGGGTTTAATTATGTCATTGAATCAAGGTCCCTGCAAACAGGTGACTGGTGTTAAACCTCACTGTGAGTGATGTGCTCATGTTCTGTGAGATGCTGAATTCACTCCAGGGATCTGTGATTAATATGGATCAAATTTTTATTGCTTACAATGCTCCAGGTATGAGCTACAGCTGAAATTCTTCTGCAGTATTTGTCAGGACTGCATGAAGTAATTATAAATCATATGGAAATAGTGGGCCTTGAGAGAAGAAGACTCTCAAGGATCTGTAATGAAAACCAAATCTACAAGCATTTAAAATATTCTCACTGAAGTGTTCTGAAAGAAAATCAAATAGCTGTATTGCTGAAACGTTTTGTGCATGAAGAGATTTACTCTCCAAAGGCAGGTTATGCTATTTCTGTATAAGGCCATTATTATTACCTACAGAACATCAAAGAGTCAATACTATAGATAGTTATTTCCTTGTGTCCTTATTTAAACAAATTCTAGTGGAAAGAAGCAGAGAAGTAGATTATCTAATTTTTTGCTTTTAATGGTGTTGGGAATGAAGCATATTTAAATTCCTTGAAGAAACTTGTGTCTCGATTAAAACATAAAGGAAGAACATATCCACCAATTCAAAAAAATCACATTAGATGTTAAAAATTTTGTTAGTGATGGGCCATAGACAAATCTGTAACAGACTTCTTATTTTGCCCCAGATTAGTATTTCCTTTCTGCTTCATTTTCTGGGGGGGGGTCATCAGTGTGGTGGTTTGGGGTGCAGAAGACCAGATGCAGGGAATGCTGCCTCTCCTCTGCATGTCTCTGTGCCAGGCTCCAGGAGCAATCTGAGCATCTTCCTTCTTATTCTTAGATTTTCCTCCCTCTGCCTGTGCAATGGCTGCTGCCAGCAGCCACAAATTAGCCCATTAGCCATGCTCTTCTCTGGGGATGATGTCACTGTTCAGGCTGTCTCTCTCACACTTCACAGAGTTTTTTATTTTTACCTTGATGAAAAGGATACTTTCCCTACACTTAGCCAATCACATTCAAGGATCCAGTTACACAAGTTAACTCTCTCTTACACAAATCATACCCCTCTCTGTGCTATGACTGGTCTAAAGTTTTCCTTTTTCCTGTTCATCTTCCTGAACAGAAAAACAGATCCTTGGTTTCAAAGTGTGTCTAGGAGAGAGGTGTTGCTGTTTGATGGTGCTCTGGAAGTGCATTTGGTCTCTTGCATTTGGTAGCTGGAACAATGTGAAACAATGTTGGAGATGGGGCATTGGAGGCAAAGTGATCACCCTTCGTTACTCCTTTTAAAAAGCCAAAGCTGCTGACAACACTCTCAGATAACAGTGCATTTGCTTCTGCAGGAGCCGCCGCTCCCGGGCTCCCGCCGCTGGGCTCTCCTCTCCCAGGCCTTTCCCGGGCTCTCTCCGCTCTACGCGGTTCCCACCTCTCCCGGGCTCTCCCCCTTCTCTCGGCTTTCTCCCGCTCCCGAGCTATCCCTTGTCGCAGCCCTTTCCCGGGCTGTAGCCAGTGCTTTTCTTCATCTCGCGGCGTCTCTCGCAGCCGCTCCTCCCTCTGGCAGGATCTCCCCTCTCTCGCAGGCCTGTCTCTCCTCTCCCGGCATGTCCGTCCGTTCCCGGCCCGCCCCAGCCCCCGGCCCGGAGCGCAGCTCGGGGCTCGGAGCGCAGCGGGGCCGCGGCGGGGCCGCGTCAGCCCCGTCCCGCGGGAGGAGCCGCGACACCGCAGGCGGAGCGGCCCCGGCTGCGCCGGGAGCTGTGCCTGGGCAGGGGCTGCGGCCTGTGGGAGCTCCTCCGGGCTCGCTCCGGACAATGAGAGCTCCGGCCTGTGCTCCCTTTGCACCTTCACGGCTGTCGGATGCCTTGCAGTGGAGCCGGAGTGCCCGGGCTGTTCCGGTTGCTTCTTGTCCTCAGCTCGGCAGCAAGATGGTTCCAAGGAGGGTGCGAGGGATGTGTGAGCGTCCAGCAGTCTGTCCCTGTGTCCCTGTGTCCCTGTGTCCCTGTGTCCCTGTGTCCCTGTGTGTCGGAGCTTGGTGTGTTCCCCCTGGCAGTAAATTCTCGGATATCATGAGTGGGAGCCTGGATTCACAGCCAGGCCTTTAAGTGAAGGAAACTTGGAGACATTTTTCTCTGCATTTTCTACAAAACAGCTACATTTTCCGTGAAGGTTCTGTCATACTTTTGTAATAAATGTTGTAATGTAATTCATATTAGTTTGGAAATTAATGTAGAATGAATAATGTTTGTATGAATAAAATAATAAAAATCTCGGAAATCAAGAACCAGGGAGGGAGGGACAGGGATTGCTTCATCGCAGCATTGTGACAGCCAACAAAAGCTGAGGAGCTCAGATTAACAAGTAAATAGACATAGCCCAAACGTCAAATTATGTGATATGTAGCTGCAAGGGAGATGGTTCTCTGGGAAACTGTCCAGGAAACACCCAAGGGATGAGCGGCCGAGAAGTAGCGATGATTAAGATAACCAGAGCCATCAAGAAAGATACATCTCAATGCTGGCTTCCCGTAAACCAAGATCTGCACCCATCAGAATCCATCTCTTCCCAGCCATGGTTTTGTCCAGCCCAAAGCAGAGAAAGAAAACTACATGAATATGCGGAACAACGAAAAGAAAGGAAGACCTCTGCTCCAGGCTTGGAAAAACTGTATAAAAACTGGACTGGCCAAGGGTATTTGTGAACACTGGGGGATCCAAAGCCATAGAGTTCGGATCAGAGCGTGATCACCCGGCGCCGATCCCGGGCTCGGCGTTGTCCTTTGCCATTGTGGCTGTCGTGCACTGTATGCCAGTCACAAAATAAATTATTGCTAATTTTGATTATATTTATTTCGGCTGAATCTCTCTATTATCTATAACATTTTGATTAGTTTCTGATGGACTGGTGGGTTTATTTGCTGCTGTAGTAGTGGCTGAATATGAATCATTTTGAGTAATGTACTAGAAGAAATTATTACAGAGACGTGAAACATTTTTTGTTGCCCAGTAGTAGCGGCTTTCCAAAATGGTTTTTGGGTTAATTAATTCTATGCCCTGGTGTTTTGTTTTGTTTGGTTTTGTGACTTTTTCAATAGTTAATGAATAGCTAGCCTGGAGTTTTGAATAGGAGAATGCCCATTATGATACTTTAAAATAGAAAAGATTCCATGCAATAATGGAAGCTGGAGTTTATCTTGTAATAGAGTAAAAATGCATTTAGTGATGTAGTGGGTCATGTCTGTGTATAAATATTCAATAACTAAAGTGTTAAGAATGAAATATTGTAGGTGTATAGAAAATCTATTATTAAAAAGACTTTCTGAGTCCTGCAGTTTGTGCATCTGGGATCTCTATTTATTGCTTGCTTCTAATTATTACTGTTTCCAATTCGGTGTTGCATTTTTATAGTAGCAGTGCTGTTGCTGTTGAATCTCAACATTTGAGTAAAATCTGTCTGCAGTGATCTTGTCTTTATATTTTAGGCTGTAGTAGATCTGAGTCACTGCCATCAGGATTGAATTGTTTTTGTGAATGGTGGTGTGAAAATGCTTAAGGGCAATCTGTGACCCAAAGAGCTGCCTTGTTTGCTATTCTAAGTGCCATAGTTAAATAGTTGATGCAGGTCTGTGCAAGTCCATCTCATAACAATCCTGGTAGAATATAGTACTGCTTTACAGATGCATCCTGTGAAAGCAAATTTGAGATGTCTTTCAAGAGATGCTCATAAGCCAGAGATTTGTAGTCTGTGTTTTGACAAGATCTGTAGAGTGATTTAGGAAGTGAGTAAATGGTGTTCTGCTCTGTTCAAAGTCTTTGAATTGTTGAAAATTCAACTGTAAAACTTTTCAAATTAAATGACCCTGGATGAAGTAGGAAACACAAGTCCTTCCCTTGAACCTTGAATGGCTTGTTCTAGCTTGTTCCTGAAAATGGTAGTTGAAGAAGATCCCACAGGAATCAAAGGAGCAGCTGGGTATATCCCTAAAAGGCAGCAGTAGATCTGAAATACCTTGGGAATTAGAGAGACATCAGTGAGCCACTTTTGAGTCAAACTGTTAGTGAAGAACCCTGTTCCAGAGAAATGTCAGCTTTTCTCAAGGAAGTTGAGCAGCAGGATATCATGGCTCATGTAGCTGGCAGGTATAAAGCACACAAAGTGGGACATTTGTAGAAATTAACCCTGATCACAACAGGATGAGGAGCCCATTTCATCAGACTCTGGGTCTTAGTAAGAAATGAAGAGGCCTCTGTTTATTATGTTAGGCCAAGTTGTTCCTTGTCAAGTTGTAGCAGCTGCTTGGCAGCAGGCACTGCTTTAACTTCAGCTCATCACATCTGGAGGCAGCCCTAGAAGTGCTCTGCACCTCAGCTGGTGCCAGAGCACAGGGACACCCAGACACCTTCTTTAGACCTGTGTGTGCCATTAACTAAAGGCATCTCCCCAAACCAAGCTATCCAATCCAGCACTTAGCACAGAATATGTCACTGCCAGGGAGGTCAGCATCCAGAGGAAAATACAATTACAAAACCTAGTGGGGATTTGATATAATAGAGGAAAAATTCAAATGTTGGTACTTGCTTCATAAATGAGAATATATACTAGCTGCTTTCCCTAAAGTGTAGTTAAATAGTGTGCACTTTCCATAGCAGTTAAATTCTTCACTTCATGCATTCACAGCTGGCAAAGCTCTCACACAACTTTTTTTTCTCTTAAGTGTAGGAAGTTCTTAGTTCAAATGAACCGTGCTGCTTCCTCTGAAAGATACAAAATTATGGAAACAACAGATGCAAAGTCACAGTGTTAGCACAGAAACACATAATCACAGCATGATTATATGCAGGTGCTTGTATTGAAGAGCTCTGGGAATCAGGGGTACAAACCCAAATCTGACACCAACACGGATTGGAGATGGACATGTTTTATACCTTTTTTGTTACATAACTATATATTAATTGGTAAGCCCATATTATTTTATTGTATACATTGATCTTACCCAAGCATGTATTATTGCAGTTTTCATCAGGACCCCCACAAACATCCTCTTGCATAATTCTTCTCTACGATTAAATAATTTCTCATGATTCTCATTATGATTAAACAATCATTATATTCAATTACCAAACAATCATTATATTTAACAATCATATTATTTATCATACGATGATTACACAGGTTTAGACAAAGCTCAGCGTTCATTTCCAGAGCATAGTTCCCTTTCCCAGGCCTATCAGACCCAACTTTTCTTCCCACCCCCTGAATCTATTGCATACAATTCCCTTCTTCTAGAAAAATTTTAACCCTTCACTATCACTGTTACCAAGAGCAAAAATATTAGCTGATAGGATAAGTCATGCTGTACATGGATAATCAAGAGATTTTACAATGTGGTCTAAACAATAACAAATCTTCAATATTGAACTACATTGCTGCTGCCTCAGCAACTCCCAGATGAATGAGTACAATAATCAACTACATCCTATACAACTTTTTCTGGCTTTCAAAACAGGATATGGTGACATTGCCAATTGTGTTTGCCATTGTGCATCATGTGGTTTATTGTCATTTTATGATATCTTACAGTATCTGTCAATTTTTTTTGTACTGGCCTATCATCTGCTTTATAACCATGGCTATTTCAGAGATTTGTTTTGTTCTCAGACAGCAGCAGAATGCCAATCAGACCTATGTTTACCTGCAATGTTCAATTGCTCCTGGGAATACCTTACAATGGCAATTTGTCATTCACAACACTTTCTGATACTCCAGTGACAAATCAAGTGCTACTGGTTTAATACTGCAAGCTGTAGCAATGTGTTTATCTTTTAAATCTGTGGGCAGAGACTAAAATGATCAGCATTAATTATTCAGCAACATAAAAGAAGTGATGAGTTTTCAATCACTATAAATCTAATCCATAGAAAACACATTTTAAGTATGACTAAGATGAGCTAGATAAGCTCTTTTTCTTGTTATCAAATGATTTTTTAATCTTCAGGATCAGTGTCTCTTATCTCCATCCTTTATGAGATCTTCACATTAACTGCTATACAATATCCCACAGATACTTTGTGAAACCCTTCTGTTAATAATGTCTGTTGCTTACCACTGATGACACGTCAATTTTGTTTTTCTTCGGTGACAATTAAAATTATTGTTTGTATGCTCCTAAACCAAATTTCATCAAACTTAGCAATTTTTAAATCAATTGATCTTTGAAAGAACAGTAATATTTCTCTTCCTGATTTGACTAAGAAAGAACAAAACATGAGGCTAGCAAAAAACATCGATGAGAATTTGTTTGTGTATGAACATTTATTCAGCTGATACTTCATACTTGTGCATATCTACATTGTTTTTAGATAACAGTGTATTTAAACAAGGGTTTACAAAGTGATGTGAAGTAACTATCAGGTCATTGCTTTAAAAGGTTTGGTCTCTTCCCTTCCTTTAAGCATTCTGTTCCTAAAAACCATAGGGAGTTGTAAATGATAAAGAAGTTCCATGGTATCAATGAGTCCAGTGGATAACTGACATCAAAATCAAAAGCATACACATGCCTTGTTTACTAGCAAAAAGTCAAAAAGAGAACAAAAGAGAAATCTAGGTTTTGATTCCTGGACATTAATGAAATTTAAAGGAAATATTGCACAGAATGAAATACAATTTGGATTAAATTTTAAACCAGCCCTGCAATTCTAACCCTTAATCGTTTTAGCAAAGTGTCTTTATACTATAGATACTTTAGAAAATAATTTGAAATAAACTTCTATGGAGCCATGTTGTCATAAAACATCTACCCTTTCTTAAGTTTACCCTTTCTTCACAGAGAAGAAGGAATGTTCTATAAATCTGCTAAAGGACAGAATGCATGGTTTAAGATGCTGAGCACTACCTTTGGAGACACAGAGAGTACCTAATGCAGAGACAGTGTAAGAAATTCAAAAAATCAGTATTAGCAGTGGAGCAACGAGTTCTGAAGTCTTAGAATTGGTATCATTTATAATCAGGCCTGCTCTCGGCAGTGGGCTGGAGCTCCAAAAGCCAAGCAGAGCCTGCAGGACAGGGAGCTGAGCTGTAGCTGCAGTTCCAGGAGGGGTCCCGTTGGTGCTGCAGGAGCAGCTCCCTTGTCCATCAGCCATGTGCCCGCTCCTCCTGCCTGCTGCCAGTCCTTCCCTTGCAGTGCCAGCAGCAGCTGCTCCCTGCCCCTGGCCAGCTCCTTTGCCTGCAGTCCCTTCCAGTGCTGGCACTACAAGCTCCCTCTTGCCTTGAGCCAAATGCCTGCCTGCACCTTGGGCTGGCTTCGCCAGGTCTCTTTCCCCAAGTGTTTGACTCCCAGACTTCAGCCCCAGCCCATTGGTTATTTCCATCACCAGGTAGTTTTATACAATGATTTATTTCGGTTTTAGCTCAGAGGTGGATCATTGAGATTGTGGTGCTTTCTTGCACCCAGTGTCCTGTTAAAACCAAGAACGAGCTGTTTCTGCAGCTTAGTTTGTGGCTATTCCTACATCATTTTATTCCACACTGAATGCCTAAAGAAAATCTATCCTTTTCCTTACTAAGCTGAGGCTGCAACTTAGTGCAAATATGTGTGCGTCCTGGTTTGAAAAGACAATTGTGCTAGGGAAAATCAGGGACTTCCTTCAAAGTGGAGCCAATAAACCCCTCCTTCTGAATTAGTATAATTTTGAAATTAAGGGGCTCTCAGGCAAAGATATGGGGATAGGAATAGCAGTTCTTTACTAGTCTATCTAACAAGGCAAACAAAACAACAACAACTATGAAATTAACAAGAAACAGAGCAGTAACCCAGTTCCAGCCCTTCTTGGCCGCAGGCTCCCTTCCCTGTGCTGCAGTTACCAGTGCTGGGCAGGGGCAGATCCCGTGCAGCTGCAGGAGGGCTGGGGGTGGGTGAGAGCGGGGCTGTCCCAGGTGGAAAAGGGATGGAGGAGAGACTTTTGCTCACTGTGTCGCTCGTGGTGCTCAGCAGGGTGCTTGGAGACAGCAGGCTGAAGCGAGAAGGCAGCAGTGCGGGGTCCAACTACAGAAAAGGTGGCTCCCGGCGTTGGGATGGCGGGGGTCGGGCAGCAGCAGCAGCAGCAGCAGCAGCAGCAGCAGCAGCAGCAGCAGCATCCTCTGACTCCAAGAGCGAGCCAGGGAGCAAATGCCTTCCCCCTCCTTTGCCTGCTTCTGGCCATGCGGTGCTCCCCCCTTTCCCCCCCGGTGCCTTCAAAATAAACTCTGAAAAAAAAAAAAGAAATGGACCGGCCCCTTCCCCTGTCACCAGCCATCAGTGCTGCTTAGCATGTCAAGGGGAAAATATTCCAAAGAAAGGTTAGGAAAACAAACCAACCCCCAACAGTGTGAAAGGAGAATAAATGTCATCATCCCCTTACATTTTTTCCTCTCCCCTCCCCAGTCAGGGTGCTGCCTGAGGGGGTTCTAGACATGGACCACAACTCACAGACAAATAACCTCACTCAGGTTCTATTACCCACAGATTGACAGACCTGTGAGGAACTGGCTGCCAAAGCCTGTCACACACCCACCAAAGATTCAGGATCAGTGAAAAAATAGGAACAAATATTGATGTGGTCACTCATCATGGAAATGAGAAGTGCCCCAAAGCCAATGTCAGTTTCAAAGGGAAATTTATCACAGATTGTTACAACTGCCCTGCTTATATATGGTGACCAATTTCAGTTCACAGATGGCTACAGAATGGCACAGCTCTGCTGACTCTATAGATAAAGACAGAAATATCCATTTCAGTTCCCACAATCAAGCATATTCCAGGTCACCAAGTACTGCCCACATCTATTTCTATATATGTGTATATATGTATGTTTGTATATAAAGAACCAAACATCAATTGAATGATCAGAAATCCACAGAGCAGGAGTTCTACGCTCACTGGAGTCCCGGAGTTTTCTCAGCTGGCTTTGCCTGGCAGTTCTCAGGGAACGTGTGGCTCTGCTGCCATCCCAAATCTGCGCTTTCCTTGCCCAGCCTGAGTGCACGTGGGGCACGGGCTGGGCATGGCTGGAGATTTCCATGGCCAAAATCCCCCAGCATCATCACCTTTACACCTGCTCATTGCTTTGGAGAGCACAAAGCACACAGCCCCCAGCTCAGCTGGCAAATGTCATTTCTTGCAGATTGCTACAGCCCCACTGCTGGTGGACAAATACACGAGAATCGATTTCAGTTGAAAAATGTCATTTATTACAAATTGCTACACCCGTGCTGACAATACAGAACTATACAAATCTCAGTTAAGGCTAAAAAAAGGAATTTATTACATGAGTACAACAGTGCTAGGCAAAAATATACAAATATCAACTTCACTTAACAAAAACTTAATTTATTGCCAAACTCTACAACAACTCAGTATTGCACCAAGATCAATTAGGTATTTAACAACCTAATAATTTATTGCATAAAGGCATACAGCCAATATAAAAACACAAAAATATGCATTCCCTCTCTAAATAGCCCTACACTAAGAACCCAACAGATAAAGTTATACAACACTACTCCTTCATACATGTTTAAATAGAATTTAATACATATGTATGCACATATAAATAAATACATATACAACTATAATAATCTACAAGTGTAAATCTAGATTAAACATTAGATATTAGATACTATATGTAAGTAGATATATAAACCAAACCTATCAATATACAAATATCACAGTACAAATCTAAATATTCATGAAACTGCATCAATACAAATATACAACTATACATTTCCACACATATGTAAATGCAGTTATACACAGAACTAGGTCCATACACATATAAAAATATAAAAGTAGAATACATACACCTATAGAAATACCAATACACCCATTTAAAAGAGTCATATACCTATAACTGTATCAGTACAAATAGATACCTACACCAGTGAAAACCCAGGAAACAGAACTATAGTGAGATACAACAACATATATGTTTACTTAGATATATATACACATACATGTAATTACACACATATATGCATATATACAAATATATACATTGCACATCCATAAATATAAAAGACATATGGAAATATTCATATACAAATAGCAGCCTCCACATGGAAATATCCATCTAATTATCCGTCCCTATGTGCAAGTCCATAAATCTTTAAAGAGAACTCTAAGCAGAAAATCTGATTCCAACAGCTCCATCTTCAAATCCTCTCCCTCTGGCTCTTGGTCCTGTGCAGAGCAGTTCTCCCGGACAGGGACAGCAGATGGGACATCTGGGAAGCAAAGGGAACACTGAGTCAGGAGCGGGGCCTTTCCCTTGGCAGCACCTGCACTTCCATCAGGGAAGAGAAAATCTCAGCGCCTCCCCAGGAGGGCTGGAAAGGAAAAGCAGGCCGAGCGGGCCAGGGTGCGGCGAGCGCAGCGCGGCGGGACTGTCCCGCAGCCCCGGCAGCCCGGCACAGCCGGCACAGCTCCCGGGCCCTGCCGGCACAGCTGCCTTGCCCCAGGACAGCCCCTGTGCCGGCCGGGGCAGCTGCGCCGAGCAGCCCCAGCACGGGCAGGGCCGCTCCTGCCCCTGTGCCGGGCACTGCCCACGGCCACAGCCCACGGCACCCTCACCCCCCCGCCTCACCCGCCCTGGGGCCTCACCCAGGCTCTGTGCCAGCAGCAGCTCCTGCTCCTGCTCCTGCTCGCGCCCTTCAGCTTCTCCCTGCCGCCTCCTGGCACTCCTCCTGCTGTCTTCAGCATCTTCCGTGCAGCTGAGGCAAAATCGGAGCCTCGGGAATTGGTTCCAAGGCCTGGCAGAGCTGCAGTCCCGGACCCCTCTGTGCTCCCTGCTGGCCCCTCCATCCCCTCAGCCCCGCCATGCTCTCGGCAAACCCCGAGTCCCCTTCAGCTTCTTCAGACCCCGCAGTCCTCTCACCCCCCTCAGTCCCTTCTGACCCATCCCGTCCCCTTAGAGCCACCACCCCCTCAGGCTGTGCCACTTCCCTGTCACCTCAGTGCCACCATCGCCCTCAGCTGCCCCACACCCTCAGCCCCAGCAGCACCTCAAGGTCACCGTCCCTTCAGTGCCAGCGCCCCCTCAGCCCCTCAGCCCCCTCAGTCTCACCGTCCCTCAGCAGCTCCTCAGGGGACTCTGCCTGGGGCCAGCGGCAGCTCCCACCGCTCCAGGGACACCCGGGGCTGGAACTGCTGCTCCGCCCGGCCCGGCCCCAGCTCGGACCCAGCACAGCAACAGGAGACACAGGGCACAGGGGAACAACCAGAGACTGAGAAGGATCCGTGGAGGGAAAGAGGTAGAGAAGGACTGTATTTAAATGGATATCCATCTTTGTAATTAAACTCCCAGATATAAATACAACTATGCCTATTTATAAGCTCAACTATATATATGTAACTATACATCTGTATAAATGCATCTAGGTACATCTATAATTTCACATATAAAAATATAATTATGTACATCTAGAACTATATAAAAATTTAACTATACAGATCTTTTAACACAACTATATAAATGGATAGACATAACTAGAGGCATACAAATAAACCTATATAAATCTATAAATATAATTATATAGATAAATATAACTATACAGATCTATAAATATGACTGTTGACAGAGGGATTTCACCTGCCTGATGGTCACAGGTCCTCCCTCTGTCTCTTCCAGCCACACAGGGCAGCCCTCCTGGAGAAGTCGATCAGATGGGATCTGGGAAGCAAAGGGAACACTTGGTCACTCTTGGCCCTTGTGCGCGTTTCCCTTGGGCACCAACTGTCCTTCTGTCAGGGACTGTTCAAGATGCTCTGAAAGGCAGACTCTCACTTGGAATTTGAAACCTGATCTTTAGAGAACAGGGTCCCCTCTAAATGTTCAAAATGGTGTAAAGCATTAAAGCATCTTGATAAAGTCTCAGCGGTCGCAGTGCAAATGGAACCCATGAAGTTCCAGAAAGGGGTCCAAAGTGAGGAATCCCGTGGGAAACTCTTCCTCTCTGTCCAGTGAAAGTGAAATCACTCCGTGTTCTGCAGAGCTGAAGGGAGGAAAAAGATATTCAATTGGGTAGCTTCACTATTTTGATGGGGTTGCAAACAGAGTTCCCCACTTGAAAGCAGACAAAGTCAAATAGAGGAAGGGGAAATGAAAAGAGAGAATTGAAGATGTTCTTTTTGTCGCTTTTCCTGCCAAATGTCTGGTTCTTTCTCACTGTCTCTGCCTGTCTTCAGCAGATTTGACACATTTCTCTTTCTTTGGAGATAGAAGCAGCAACAGGAAGGGGCAGCAATTTTGTCAGCATTTTCATCCAAGCTAAAGTCCTCCCACCTTGAAGGATGTTATTTTACCTAATGATTAATGGCTTACAGTGATAGTGAACTCACACTGCTGTCTTCATCAAGAGGTTTTGCATTCTTCTTTCCTCAGTAATACTTTATTCTCTTTTTTTCCACATTCAGGGCAGAGTTACAATGTGAAATCCCTCCCAGAGCCACGTCTTTTCTGTGGAAACCAGCAAAGGTCATCTTGCAATGCTCTGCTTGGTGTCATTTGTTCTTTTTATTTTAAATTGTCTCTTGAACTTGAAACAGTTTCCAGGGCAGGGAAAAAATAGACCTATTTCTTCCATCTCTTTTAATTCATGCCCTTTTTTAATGTTTTTACCTGCTTTAACCATGAGGGCTCCTGTGAGTATATTTGCTGATATGGCAGAAGCTCACCCCTCAGGCAGAGTGGATATTTCCCTTCCATCCAGCTTGTCCTGAGTTCTGGCTGACGCTGCCTCCTCTTGCCCTCCTTCCAGGTCCCTTTGTGAGCAGCCCAGCCCTGTCCCTTCAGTCACTGCCCTGTGGGTGACGTGCTGACACAAGGATTGTTGGTCTCATCTCATTCTGGAGCAGTCTTTTGGAGTGAGTGTTTCCAAGATTCCCTGTCACCTTTTCCTCTGTGTGCTGGCTTTCTCAGGAAAACCGAAATCCACTACCTAGAAAATCTCTTCCCATTTCATCTTAAACAGCTTAAAACAGAACCTGAAATAGGATTGCTCTGCCTCAGTGGGATGGTGTTTGTCTTTCTTTAGAGACAGTGTAAGAAACCTCACAGAAATTATCCTAGCAACTGAATTACAACAAAATTTGTAATGAATAGGCCAAAAGGAGAAGACAGGAGTTCAGAAATGAAGGGACATCTTTCTCCATGTTTCGTGACCCTTATTTGCCTCATGTCTGTCTACATGCTGCTTCATCAAGAAAAGCCTTTTTTTAAGGCCTCCTTTGTAAAGTCATGAGACACACACGAATACAGGCCCTGTGTCCTACTGGGGATGAGGAAGCAGCTGGTTGAAATGAGGATTGTCCATTGAAATGTTTAGTCAAACCTGTGGTATAGTTATGGTTACATTGACTTTTCCACAGCACTCTGGGGCTAAGAATGAGAAATTACTATTGGCTGTGTTTTAAGGACACTGAACCTTTAAAATAAACGTGTTTCTCTTGTATCATGACTCTTCCCCAACTTTCTATGTTACTTGTATAATTTAGTATCAGTTGGAAACACCACAAGGTAAATAATGGATATTCCATTTCAGTCTATGGGCCAACAGTTGGTTTAAAAATGAACAACAGAAAAGGGTCTTAATTTAATTTTTAGGAAGGAAGATCCTTAAAGTTGCGGTATATTGTTTTAGATTAATATTTTTTTCTAAGAATGACTTCTTTCCAGTTTACAAAGAATTTGTAAAGAGAAGAAGTCAATGTACAGGCCTGATCACTTGAAGTACTATTGTTTCGTATCTTTCTTTTTCCCTACATGGCATTGTAAATTTTGAATCACTATTGTTACCACTTTGAAAATGCAATTCCAGTGTTTTTCTGCTGCTGAATACTTAGCAGTTATAAGTGAAAGAACAGACAGTTTTGAAAGTGAAATATGCTTTATGGGAATATATTTTTTAACTAGTCTCCTGGTATTACAGGCTACAAGGCAACATTAAACCAGTCAATACTCCTTTATTTCTGAGAAGCATTTTGAAATTATTCATCTTTTCAGTATATCTGTGATACATTGGTGTGTGTTTCAGCTGAAACTCTCCTGTGTGCCCTACTGCTAGCAGGTAAGATCTCCTTGCAGTGTAGGAAGACACAATTTTCCCTTTCTGATTTGCACACAGCTGTGTCACTGCCTTGACCTTTTCATCTCCGATGCTTAGACAGTTTTTCCTCCAACACCTGTGCCAGCATTATTCCTTAAGGTGATGTAGGTGTGGTGGGCATGCAGGACCCAAACTGTTCCTGATCTTCTGGGAGCTAACTGTTGGTCCCTGAATGAATCCTGTCCTGTTTATTTCTACACTGTCCTTGTGGCAGAGGGTGTTCCTGCCAATGTTTTAGGTTACATGGTCTAACCTCAGCATCGTGAATAGTAAAAGCCAAAGAAACAAATGTGTCATTTTCTGCCCAATTTACCTGGGGTCTGTATCTGAGACTTCCACTGTTGATAAAAGTGAGAATTCTTGTCAGACAGATTCCTGGAAAGCAAGTAATGAGTCATTGAGTTTAGCATCTATTTCTTCAATTCCTTGGCTACAGAATGGGAAAGAGAATATTCATCATTTTCTTTCTTCTGACAGATATGCTGTTTACCTAGTATGGGAAGACTTAGACTCCAAATTTTACCTACCATAACTAGAACTATTTGCAAAGATAGAATCCCATCAGACAAAGGCAAACTTACTGCAACACCAGGTACAGAGTATGGTGAATAAACCAGAGAGTACAATGGAACTGATAAAGGGGCCTGGTATCTTAGGCCTTATGGAACAGAAACCATGGGAGAGACAGACATGGATAAATGCTCCTTGGGCAAGAAGTGAGCAAGAAATACATTGTGAAACTTTGCGATAAGATAATGTTACCAGGCCATGGGATGTCATGAAGAATGTGTAACCGATGGGACATAGTTACCAAAATTAGAACCCTATGTGAGTGCCATGCAAGTTAAACCCTCTATAAACACCTTGTATACTCAACAAAATTGGCTTCTGATCACAACTCAGAATGTTCCCTGTCTCTCCAATTGCTCATAACACAGTAGCCATACTTTGCAGTCTAGTGAATACAAAACACCTGAAACCAACACTTAGGGGCCACCTTAGTCTCTGGTCTTTGGAGTGTAAGAGGAGAGAACATAAAGTCTGTTATACAACAAACAAAACTGCAAAGCAAAAAGTCATGTTAACTGCCCTGAAAATGCACCTCAGTTTTGGAATGAACTTGGTGTGAAATGGTTCTTTGTTGAACTTCACAAGAAACATCTGCCTCTTTCTTCTGCCTCCTCACTTAGATTTGTTCTGGCTGCAAACAGCACTTCAGGCTGTTCTAGTGCTGCTCTTCCCTGACTAAAATGTCTCTGTACATTCCCCAGTCTCAGCTGAATATCTCTATGATCTGTTCAGTGTGGTGACTGCCCCAGTCTTGTTAGGGCTGAAGCTGTGATGCCTTGGTTTGAGTCACCCTGTGTGCTGGACATGCTGCTCAGGTCTGCCAGGATCGTGATCCTCCCTCAAGTGAGCTGAGCTGGTGGAAGCATGTCAGGGACATTGAAGAGCCCAGGTAGCTCAAGTGGAAGAAATTCTCATCATCTGTGCCCGTTCAGGCTGCCTGTGCCTCTGCCAGAGGGAAATGGCTTTTGTTGCCTGAGTAGCTCTAGGTGGACTAAAGGTCATGGTGAAATATTGTAGTGAAGGCTGTGGCAAAAGAAGAAAACTTGGATTTTTCAGGGGAGTTTTCAGTAATAATCCCATCTCGTTCTGGCTGCTGTCACAGGTAGTTTAGTCACTTCCTAAGATAGCTCAGGAGTGATTGTGGAATGTTTCTCTTGGACTTGATAAGGTATGGACTATTCCTCATCCAGATGTGTGGCTGTGGGCCTGTGTGTTTATCAGTGACACACAAACTGAGAGAGGCAGACAAATTCTGCACGGCTCCTGGAGTTTAGGTGCCCTCCTGAATCTTCTGCTTGCTGGAAAATCTTCTTGCCAAGCAGTGGAAGATACATCTCCCTCTTCTTGTCCAGGAATATTGGCTTGACCATCTGTATCTTGCAGCTCATGTCAAAGGGAAGTACTGGGGTTGTGGACATCTCATAGACATGAAACTTCACCTCATGATGTGTCCTGCAGTGAAGAATGTCTTTTTATTAGGGAAACATGAAAATATTCTAAACCAAAGAAAAGAAAGCAAAAATATTAAGGTATCTGTTTTCAGTATTCAGGATAGAGAAACTACAATTTTTTGAAAAAGACTTGTGAAAAAAGGGGGGAAAAAAGCAGGGTTTACTCTGTTAAAGCTAAAAATGAAAGTCTATCTTCTTTTACATCCAATCCAGGCACACACCTGCCAGGAAATTAATTTACCTTTTTGTCTCTTTGGAAAGGTTTGGATTTGTGCTCTTTGTTGTGTGAAACAAAGCTGGATTTCAATGGGAGCCCAGCACAGGTGGGAGTCCACCTGGGGAAGTCACATCACAACTGCAGCAAACTCAGGGTGTTCCATCCTGTCTTGTGGAGGGTTTGATTTCCAAACACACCTTCTTCCACTCTGTCTGGAAACTGTATGGTTCACACAGACAGAGTAGTTCTGATACTATTTTATCCATAATCTAAACATAGAAACATCTTGCATGCACAGGGAACAACATTTTCCTTTAGGACTGAAATCACCACTAACTGCTTTAGAAATACCATTACTCGTTTGATGTCTCTCCAGGGAACGCATAAAATATCTCCACTACTAAATATATTAGTTCCACTATACTTATCTGAAAAATAATACTGTGTTTTGCAATAGTTACAGTAACAGAAGATTGGTTTAGTGATCAATTTCCCATTTATTTGATGTTTACATTTGAAATGATCATTTCATGTGACATGTTCTTGATTTTTTAAAGCTTTCTTCTTTGTTTCTTTCTACTTCAATCTTCTTTGTTATTTCTTTCATTACTATCAAAAATGTTATGCCTTTTGTCCTTTGAACTTGCTAAGACAGATGGGCATACTTCTGGTTTGGGCTGTTACAGCATTATAGTTTTTAATGCTTCCTATAAAGCACTTTCCTACACATTCTCCCAATGCAAGTCTAACTACTAGAGCTAAACAAATGCAGCTTAGATCATGAAAAGGGCTCTAAAGAAAGGAGTATGTACAGCCAATGATTCTCCTGTATGTTAAAGGAATTACACATATATATATATGTATTTCTTTGACTTGCTAAAGGCTGAAAAATTATTCAAGTTTTTTTTTAATTTGTTCTTTTCCCTCTGCATGGGTTATTCATCTAACAGTTTTGATATTGAACCAAAGTGGAAGTTTCACAGCATGAGGAGAAAGGACCATCAAAAGATGCATTTTATACTTTCAGGATCTCTTCTTCCATTGGTTTCCAAAATGAACAACAGCAAACAGGTAGCTTTAAGGAAGGTGAATAATAGCAAAGGCAATTTGGCTACTGTTTAGGGTTGTGCCTTCATGCTGTCAGTGAGAATGCTGAGAATCTGAAGCAACTGAAATGGGTGCTGGCAGCAACACCCACAGTGCCTGAAGGATGTGAGAGGACAGGGACATGGTGAAACAGCCCAGGACACAGTGAGGATCCCTCGTGCACCACCCTCCTCCTTGCTGACCTTGTGTTTTCCATATGTCAGAGCCCTCAAGGCCAGGCAGCAGGATGGCAGAGGGACCCTCCAGTGTTCCTGGGCAGGCCTGGATGAAGGAGGATGAGGAGGAGGAGGAAGGCCCTGGGGCTGCCCCAAAATGGTCTCCTGAAAGGACAGAGAGGTTCAAGCCAGTGCGGGCAGGTGAGTGGCAGAGCTGGGTCACAGGGCCAGTGCTTGCCCCATCCCATCCCATCCCATCCCATCCCATCCCATCCCATCCCATCCCATCCCATGCCATCCCATCCCATCCCATCCCATCCCATCCCATCCCATCCCATCCCATCCCATCCCATCCCATCCCCTGTGGACATGGACAGGGAAAGAGGGCAAGAGGGGATGGGGCTGATGCTCCATTGAGCCTCACTGTGCTGGCTCTGCCTGGGGGGCACGGCTCCAGGGAGGCTCAGCTGTTATAAATTCTCAGCCTGTTATAAATTACTCACTAAAATCGGGCAGGTCAATCAATAAGGCAATTTATTAGTTAATTGATAAGGAACAGGAGCAGCGCTGGGGGTGCAGGGAGTCTGTGCTCTGCCAACACGTCCATCCCTCCTTTGGTCACTGCCCCTTTTATAGGCACTGTCTTGGTGGCTCTGGCATGCCCCTGTGCATGGGGGACAAGCCCAAGCAATCCCAAACATGTTGGCCAGCATCCAGCAGCAGTGGCTACAAGCCCCCACCAGCTCTGGACAAAGCCTGAACACGTTCTCAGGTTACACTGCTGGCAAGCAGGCAACAGCAGGGACCAACCTGCTCATGTCCAAACAAGCTCACATTTTCCTTATACATAAAAGTGGGGACAATTCACAATTATAGTGACAAATAATAAAAAAACCTAAAAATAAAAAACAAAACAAAACAAAACAAACAAACAAAACAAACAAACAAACAAACAAACAAACAAAAAAATTTACAACAAAGTGATTTAAACAAATATAATTAAATCATTAGATTTTCCTGTATCTCATGTCCATGTTTTACTTTAGATTTAGCATTCTTGTTTATATTGATCCCATGGTGTATTTCCATAATGACAGTGATCACTATGTAGCCTCTGACAAGCCTTTCCCACAGCCCCTCAGCTCTGACCATGGTCTTTGCCAGACCCCACAGAGAACCTGACTCCCAGCTGAGAGCTCCTGTAATGCTGAGGCTTGTGCTGGTGTGCTGGATTTGCTTGCACACACCAAAATCTTCCAGTCTGAAGTGTGCAAGTAGCTGTAGCCAGTGCCTGGTAAGGATTTTAACCCATTTTTAATGCATTTTGAAATCAAGGGCTCCTGGTTTCCAGATGTGCTATTAACTGGCAGAAAGCAGAACTTCCCTGTGGGAGCACTTTTTGGAAAGGATTTAGATACCAGATTCTTTGGCTCCTGGGCAGCAGACAAATATTTGCTGGATATCTCTGTGTGCATATAAAGGAATACACACCTTAGAGGCATTTTCAGGGGGAAATAACCATGGACTACCTACATGGGTTGAAGATTTCAAGAGCAAAAATGCAAGCTGTATAACTTAATATCTGATAACTTTTCTTTCTTCTCCTTTTCTTTATTTTTAGAAAGCCAGAAGTTCTTTGGTTCCACACATGAAATTCATCTGAAAATGGTTTCTCTCAGCTTTATGCTTTCCCCTTTTGTCCTTTGCAAATATAACCACTGAGATATTTAAATAATTTTCTAAACAGTAAAAATGTAAACTAGCCTGAGCTATGACCCCTCCAAGGTCTCAGCAGAAAACCACCATCTTCAAGATAATTGTTTCTTTACAACTGTATTTTGTTGCTTCTCCCCCTAATCATTGTTTTAGAATGTATGTTGAAAAATCCCTGAATGTATACAATAGTTTTCTAGACTGCATCATTTTTGTAATGGATTTTTGCTTTTATTGCCAAGTCAAAGTATGGAAAAATATAAAATCAGCATCTTCCAGTGTAATTTTCCCTCTGCAGAGTAACTTGCAGTCTTTAAAATGAACAGTATTCTCTCCTTTTAAATCTCATAGAGAGATTTGTTGCTTTAATTCCTCTCGCCAGCCTGGGCTCATGCTATCACTACCACCTTGCAGTCATGGTGAGAAACATGCACACAACATTTTTATTTGTGTTTGGTCAGGTACCTCATTATCTGGCAATATCCTTAGATGCCTTGTATTAGGGATAAATCCCACTGGATCACACTTCAGGGACAGGAATATTGCATAAAAAACTCACATTGTTTCCTACTGCTTTTCCTGCTGTTGGTACAGAAGATTTTAGTTCGGTCTTACTGAGTCTATTTGCAATGTATTCCAATTTTGTATCCACTGGCATTTCTCTGCCATATGAGAAATAATCAGACAAATACATTTTTTCTATGTAAAGGCAGTATCAATTGGCCAGTTTCAGGGTTATTATAAATCCTGCTTTGTTCTGAAATATGCATAGAAAGCACAAATTATTTTCTCATAGCACCAAGAGACCTGAGGAGAAAAAAAAAATGAACAACTGGGTGGATGAAAAACATCCACCTCAGCCTGTTAATTTTTCATGCTTATGATTCAATTTAGAAATCCCTAGACCTGCTGTAACAGATTGACTATTTTTCACCAGTGTTCTTCATTGCTAGAAAACACAGTTTCCTCAGAAACCCAGAAGAAAAAGGGATTTTGTTGCAACATTGAAATATTCAGAAAAATCCCAATAAGTTTTTCATTTTGAGTAGATAAGACTTAGTCTGGGTTTTCCAGCAATGCCTTAGTGTTAAACAGTGTGAGACATCAGTGAAGGAGGAATAATGAGTCTAAAAATTCTTGGGATGAGTCTGACAGATGTACACATTCTTGTCACGCCAAAGTTAAGTATTTCAGTGCTTTTCAAATAAATTCAATTAAAATTTACATTTTGAGACCAACACACAGTGCCAGTGCTATCTAGATGTTGAAATCCTTCAGAAACAAAGCAAGAAATACCATGGGGTTCAAAGGGTCAATCAGCAGAACTGAAACATGGTGTGGTTGTGCTGCCACGCCTGCTGCTCACAAGAAAGGCTTCACACATGCACCATCAGGTAAATCAAGTAAATCGGTCAAGATGACTAGCAAAACTCTGAAAAAAGAGAAAAAATTTAATTTATTTGATGGCTAATCATTTAATTACTTTGTCTTGCAGTAAAATGATAGATGAATTTGGGTTAAAGCAATGGATAGGACTCGAGAAATCTAGATTTCAGACTGTCTCCAGGGCAGAAATCCAATTTTGAAACTGGGATTTTAGTCTCATCCGTTCATCTCAGTTCCCATCTATTTATCTTCAGAAAATGAAGAATGAGGCCATGATTGCATGAGCTATTCTGTTACTATGGAAATGGATGGCACAAAAGAGCCCATTAATAAATATTTGAAAAATCTGCAGCCACCTCCTTACCATCTTCACAATAAATCTTACCCCTCCCACCCCATATTGTTTTGCATTACTATTTTAAGGAAAGGTATGCATATTTCAAATGTTGGGCTTTATATAAGGCAATCCCATCATCCATGTTCTCATGGGGAGAAGATACAGTACTTGTACATTCTGTACAAAATTGTAGGCATGCCTTACTCAGAAACACAGCAATATACAAACATGAAAAGTAGCCATAAATATGCAACGGGGGTTTTGTGTGGTTTTTTGGGGTTTTTTTTGTTTGTTTGGGGTTTTTTTTTTCTTTTTTTTTTTTTTTTTGGAAGATAGAGAAATCCTTATTTCCAAAATCTAAATCAACTTATTGATAATTCTTGTGCATTCAAAAGGATTATTCAACAACATTTATCAGGTGCGCGGGGAAGAAATAAGGACACTGAAGCACCTAAAGTACAAATTCCTTATTTTTCTTAGGTTATTTTACTAGGCTCTGTGCACTGAGGCTTGCATCAGATAGTGATCCATGTGTGACTTTCAGTTTTTACCTCTGGAAAAAAGGAGCAGGAAGCTCAAAATTATTACAAGGATGCTGTGAGGTCATACAGGAGAAAATTAGGAGGGCCAAAGACCACATAGAACTTAATCTGTCCATTGCTATAAAAGAAAACAAAAAGTTTTTCAAACAACAGGAATTTCCTCAGCAGGTAATAAAAATGCTCAGTTTTGGAAGTGTTGTGTTAATGGCTCCCTTGTGAAATTAAATATTTATTGCCTTGGTTGGCTTTATGTAAGGCAGGAGCCTTACAGAGGTAACTGTTATTTCTCACAGAGTTAGAAAAACTGCAAGAGCACAGTGACATTTTGATGAAAGCTCACATTTTCCCCAACAGGTTATTATACAGCCAGAAGAAAATACTTTCTTAAAGACCAACCACATCTATTCCCTGGCTGAAAGGTTGCATTTGTTTGGGTTTTTTTCTCTTATTTAGGTGAGAAGTAAAAAAATGAAGAGGAAACTCAGATGAAATGCCAAAACTACTGACAGGTAGTACTTCTGTGTGTCTCCATTTACACCTCAAACTTGCTGCTAGAAACCTTAGAACTACATTTAAAATGTATTTTGGTAGGTGGTCCCCTGCTGGCTGTCTGCATTTCTTCTCCCATTTGTTTTCTGTGCTTGTTTGGTATCACTGCTGAACGTTGCCAATAAGGAAACTGGTGTGCAAGAGTTGAGGAATCAGCTTTTGAAACTGTAAAACTGATCTGTAGGCTTTTTTCCTCTTGGATTTGCAAAATTTGGTGCGTCATCAAAGTTAAGATTCTTCAGAAAATAGCAAGATTGTCCTCTTTCCAGGGAGGCATCTGTACTTTAACAGAGGTGCTTGATGCATCTTGCTGTAAAGGAGCAAGATGCAGAGTAAGTCAGAGAGAAGTCATTTAAGCTGGTAATACACATGGTTGTTTAGTGGAAATAAAATAACTAAGGTTTTGCCTTGTGTCCAAGTTTAGGACAAATTTGGGGAAAAAAAGAGCTCCAAAGGGCCCCCCCCCCCCTTTCTTTTTTACAATTCCTTCCTTCAATGAGCTCAGAAAGAATTGTTCTTGTGGTGAAAATGGAAAAAACTTTTTATTAACAAAAATACAAAAGAAACACTCCCCCAACCCAAACCCAGATGAGACGAACCCAGCCGGTCCTCGCCGGGGAGAGTGGCAGAGCCTCCCAAGCCGACCTCCAGCAGCGGCCCCCGAAGTCCAGATCCTTGTCCTCCGGAGTCGGTGCAAATCCCTGGAGCAGGGAGAAGGGAGAGAGGGGGAGGGGCAGCCGGGAGCAGGCCCAAAGCAAGCCCAAGACAAGCTAAAGCGAGCCCAAGACAAGCAAAAGCAAACCCAAGACAAGCCAACACGGGGGCACAGACAAAACAGCTGGGGGAAAAGGGAAAAAACGGCCAAAGAAGCCAGGGGAGGGGGTCACAGCTGAGCAGACGGCAGAGAGCAAGACACAGCCCACAACCGAAGCGCAGCAAGAGAGAGAGCGAGCCGGAAAACACCAGCCTAGATAAAACCATCCGAGGGAGGGACCGGCAGCTGCACGGGGGAAGCAAGGAGAGGAGCCAGTCCAAACATCAGCCCATAACATTCCACCCCTTATCCCACATCGTGATCATTGACACACGATTGGGATACACACTCACTAAACACGATATGGAAATTTCCTGACTTGCTTAAACCTTCAATACTTACACATTTCTTTCTATTC
Source organism: Erithacus rubecula (assembly GCF_903797595.1). Taxonomy (NCBI): domain Eukaryota; kingdom Metazoa; phylum Chordata; class Aves; order Passeriformes; family Muscicapidae; genus Erithacus; species Erithacus rubecula. The sequence continues at coordinate 10,628 of NW_027636026.1, read as the reverse complement.
ATAGAATCTAGTATACAATGGTGGCAACACTCAACAATAACATTTGTCTATACTTCATCCTATAGTCAGATCTCCCTGAGGTACACAGCAGGTTGTTCCATCCTTCTGCATTATCCACCAAGTACAACCTGGTCCTTGAGCAAAGGCAATCCCACGAATGGGTTTGCCTGTACTCGAGGCAGGATGAATCCATACTGTCTTTCCTAGCAACCCTCTAACATGGGCCACTGGGACTTTATCTCCATCTATCACATTAAGGCCTTCAGACTGGGCGGGACCTGCTCGGTTGGTGGAACCTCGAGTGTTGACTAACCAAGTGGCTTTTGCCAGGTGCTGCTCCCAGTTTTTAAAAGATCCCCCACCCAATGCCTTTAATGTGGTCTTCAACAATCCATTGTACCTCTCCACTTTACCTACAGCTGGTGCATGATAAGGGATATGGTACACCCACTCAATACCATGTTCCCTAGCCCAGGTGTCAACAAGCTTATTTTTAAAATGCGTCCCATTGTCTGACTCAATTCTCTCAGGGGTACCATGCCTCCAAAGGACCTGCTTTTCCAGGCCCAGGATGGTGTTGCGGGCAGTAGCATGGGACACAGGGTAAGTCTCCAACCATCCAGTGGTGGCTTCCACCATGGTCAGCACATAACGTTTTCCCTGGCGGGTCTGAGGCAGTGTGATGTAATCAATCTGCCAGGCCTCTCCATACTTGTATTTGGACCACCGTCCACCATACCAGAGGGGTTTTACCCGCTTGGCCTGCTTGATGGCAGCGCAAGTGTCACAGTCATGAATGACTTGGGTAATGCTGTCCATGGTAAGATCCACCCCTCGGTCTCGTGCCCACTTATAGGTGGCATCCCTACCCTGATGGCCTGAGGCATCATGGGCCCATCGAGCCAGGAACAACTCTCCCTTATGTTCCCAATCTAAGTCTATCTTTGAGACCTCTATCTGTGCAGCCTGATCTACCTGCTTGTTGTGCCTGTGTTCTTCATTAGCCCGACTCTTGGGAACATGGGCATCCACATGACGGACTTTCACGGGGAGCTTCTCCACCCGAGTGGCAATGTCTTTCCACTCATCAGCAGCCCAGATTGGTTTTCCTCTGCGTTGCCAGTCAGCCTTTTTCCACCTTTCCAGCCAACCCCACAGAGCATTGGCTACCATCCACGAATCAGTGTAAAGGTAGAGCTTTGGCCATTTCTCTCTCTCAGCAATGTCCAAGGCCAGCTGAACAGCTTTGAGTTCCGCAAATTGACTCGATCCACCTTCTCCTTCGGTAGCTTGTGCAACCTGTCGTGTGGGGCTCCATACGGCAGCTTTCCACTTCCGGTTCATCCCCACAATGCGGCAGGAACCGTCGGTGAAAAGGGCGTAGCGTGTTTCATCTGCTGGCAGCTGGTTGTACGGTGGAGCTTCTTCAGCCTGGGTCACTTGCTCCTGCTCCTCTTCATCAGAGAGACCAAAATCTTCACCTTCTGGCCAGTTTGTAATTATCTCTAAAATCCCAGGGCGATTTGGGTTACCAATACGGGCGCGCTGCGTGATGAGGGCAATCCACTTGCTCCATGTGGCGTCAGTGGCATGGTGAGTAGAGGGAACCTTTCCTTTAAACATCCACCCCAGCACTGGCAGTCGAGGTGCCAGGCGAAGTTGTGCTTCTGTGCCAATCACCTCTGAGGCAGCTTGAACTCCTTCATAGGCAGCCAAGATTTCCTTCTCTGTGGGAGTGTAGTTGGCTTCGGACCCTCTGTAGCTTCTGCTCCAGAATCCCAGGGGTCGGCCTCGGGTCTCACCAGGCACCTTCTGCCACAGGCTCCAAGACAAACCATGGCTCCCAGCTGCTGAGTAAAGTACGTTCTTCACATCTGGTCCCCTCCTGACTGGGCCAAGGGCTACTGCATGGGCAATCTCCTGTTTAATCTGAGCAAAGGCTTGCTGCTGTTCAGGGCCCCAGTGGAAATCATTCTTCTTGCGTGTAATAAGGTAAAGAGGGCTCACAATCTGGCTGTACTCAGGAATGTGCATTCTCCAAAAACCGATGGCACCTAGAAAAGCTTGTGTCTCCTTTTTATTAGTAGGTGGGGACATAGTTGTAATCTTGTTAATAACATCAGTAGGAATCTGACGCCGTCCATCTTGCCATTTCACTCCCAGGAACTGAATCTCTCGAGCAGGTCCTTTAACTTTACTCTTCTTGATGGCGAAGCCGGCTTCCAGGAGAATTTGAATAATTTTTTCTCCTTTCTCAAACACTTCCGCTGCTGTGTTTCCCCATACGATGATATCATCAATATATTGTAGATGTTCCGGAGCTTCACCCTTTTCCAGTGCAGCCTGGATCAGTCCATGACAGATGGTAGGACTGTGCTTCCACCCCTGGGGTAGTCGGTTCCAGGTGTACTGCACGCCCCTCCAGGTGAAAGCAAATTGAGGCCTGCATTCTGCTGCCAAAGGAATGGAGAAAAATGCATTTGCAATGTCAATGGTGGCATACCACCTTGCTGCCTTGGACTCTAGCTCGTACTGGAGTTCCAGCATGTCTGGCACGGCAGCGCTCAGCGGTGGAGTCACTTCATTCAATGCCCGATAGTCCACAGTCAGTCTCCATTCCCCATCAGATTTACGCACAGGCCAAATGGGGCTGTTAAAGGGTGAGTGGGTTTTACTGACCACCCCTTGGCTTTCCAGCTCTCGGATCATCTTATGAATAGGAATCACGGCATCTCTCGTTGTTCTGTACTGCCGACGGTGCACTATTGAAGTGGCAATTGGTACTTGTTGTTCTTCTCCCTGCAGAAGTCCTACTGTAATTGGATTCTCAGATAGTCCAGGCAAGGTGTTCAATTGCCGGATGCGCTCTGCCATCACAGTTGCAATTCCAAATGCCCATCTTAGTCCCTTTGGGTCCTTAAAATATCCACTCCGAAGGTAATCTATGCCCAAAATACATGGGGCCTCTGGACCAGTCGCAATAAAATGTTTCTTCCAATCCTTTCCAGTTAAACTTACTTCCGCTTCCACCAGGGTGAAGTCCTGCGATCCACCTGTCACACCAGCAATTGAAACAGATTCTGCTCCTACGTGTCTTGATGGAAGTATCGTACACTGTGCACCTGTGTCCACTAAAGCTTTATATTTCCGTGGTTTCGAAGTGCCAGGCCATCGAATCCACACGGTCCAAAAAACACGGTTCTCCCTTGCCTCCCCCTGGCTAGAGGCAGGGCCCCTCTAAGCCTGTTGCTCCTTCTTTTCTGAGGCATACATCTTAGAAGTTCCCTCAAGAGGGTCAGACATGTCATTATCAGTATCACATTCGGCACTTTGGCTGCGAGAAACAGGAGCGGCTTTCTTTTTGGAAATTTTTTCTTCCTTCAAATCCCGCACTCGTTGTGCCAGAACAGCAGTAGGCTTCCCATCCCATCTTCTCATGTTCTCTCCAGAATCTCGCAAGAAGAACCACAACTCAGCTCGGGGAGTGTACCCTCTCTCCCAACTGGGGTAACGTCTGCGTTGGATATCAGGGTTTCTAATCTGTACAGCTGAAATTTGGAGGAGGTCCTCCTTAATCTCCTCCCTGAGTCTCCGATGATTTTTCTCTATTTTATCTTCTAAGTTTTGCAAACGTGTTTCCACAGCTGCAATCCTAGCATGAGTCGGGCCATGTACTGCATCCGCATATGCACGAAGCTTCTTTGCCATATCGAGTACTGTCTCATACACCTCATCTCTCTTCATTATTGCTAGGGCAGACGCATATTCAGGTGGCCCAAGCCGCACGAGCTTTCTCCACATCACCGGTGTGCATGGTACCAGGTCTGGATTTCTAGTTGTTACATCATCCGAAAAAATAATTTCTGTTACTGCCATTTCCCTGAGGCGTTGGACCCCCTGCTCTATGGTTTTCCATCGGGTCTGCTGAACATATAAGTCATCTGCACACAGATATCTTTGTGCCACACTATCCAGGACCCGTTCCCAGAGACTTTGAGGGTTAGCCCCTCTCATCACGCCCTGGTCGATAACAGGATCATGAGATAGAGACCCCAAATGTCTCGCCTCAGAGCCATCCAAAACTGTGGCCTCACCTGCCGCATCCCAGAGACGAACCAGCCAGCTGATAATAGATTCATCAGGTCTCCGGGTGTAATCTTTTCTTAATCCACGAAGATCCTTCAGGGAAAAAGACTCATTATTGGTCTCTGCTCTCCCACCAGTTGTCTTGACTCCTAATTTTACATCAGGAGGTGTCGAGGGTCCCTCTCCAGCATCATCATCATCATCATCCTCCACCGGCCGATCGGTCTTCTTGGTGCGTTTCCCACTTCTTGTACTGGTAGCCACAGCCATTGGTTGGGGCTTATTCTCCAGTTTAGTTGCTGGGTTTCGGCCTAGGGTGTTGGCAACAACCTGCGTAACTGGGATAGGAGACAATTTATCTCCCTGTTCCCTCTCCTCTGTCTCCTGCTCTATAGTGCCTAGCAGGGTGCGATATGCATGTGCTAGGGCCCAGCTCACTGTAATAATCCTTTTCTCTTTAGAACCATCCTGGCACTTCCCTTTTAAGTAGCTTGCAACCTCGATTGGATCCTGAATCTTTTCAGTTGGGAATTCCCAGATTATGGGGTCAGAAAATTCCTTTAAAATCTGGCCCATTTTCTCCCATTTGCCATTCCACTCAAGATTCCTCCTGCCGAGCTTGACTCCTAAATCAGGAGTCTTCCCAGCCCCTTTAGAAATCTCAGCCTTCATTCTATATAGACTGTAAATGGTGCAACAAAGACTTACTAAATTAATTACCATAAAGATGATTTCCTTAATACTCAAGGAGATCAGGGAGATCTGAATGTTTTCTAATAAAGATGTAACCGATTCAGAGGAGAGGAAAGGAAATAAAGGCAGGAAATCTTCTTTGCCTGCTTCTCCTCTAATAAATAACACAAACCATGATTTATACATTCCTGAAGCAGATTCCAACATTCTCATAAATCTCCTGTAAGCCATTGCAACCAAGCCTAGCCCGATGAGCATTTTCGTCAATATTCCTTTCATACAAAAACTACGCATCAAAGACAACACCGGAGCTATCTCCGGATGAGTAAACAGACCCATTGACCACAAAGGCATCAAAACATCAAAGAAACCTAACGAGCCGACATACAAACAGGTCCCCACCACGAAAGACATTATGGATTTAAGAAACTTAGCCATGCCGACAGCTGAAACCAACATAGTATTAGATAAAAGTTTTTTCCACTTTTTTCTGGTGCTGATAATCTGAAGGTCGTGAGTTCGATCCCACCGCTGCCACCAAAAAGTATGTCCAAGTTTAGGACAAATTTGGGGAAAAAAAGAGCTCCAAAGGGCCCCCCCCCCCTTTCTTTTTTACAATTCCTTCCTTCAATGAGCTCAGAAAGAATTGTTCTTGTGGTGAAAATGGAAAAAACTTTTTATTAACAAAAATACAAAAGAAACACTCCCCCAACCCAAACCCAGATGAGACGAACCCAGCCGGTCCTCGCCGGGGAGAGTGGCAGAGCCTCCCAAGCCGACCTCCAGCAGCGGCCCCCGAAGTCCAGATCCTTGTCCTCCGGAGTCGGTGCAAATCCCTGGAGCAGGGAGAAGGGAGAGAGGGGGAGGGGCAGCCGGGAGCAGGCCCAAAGCAAGCCCAAGACAAGCTAAAGCGAGCCCAAGACAAGCAAAAGCAAACCCAAGACAAGCCAACACGGGGGCACAGACAAAACAGCTGGGGGAAAAGGGAAAAAACGGCCAAAGAAGCCAGGGGAGGGGGTCACAGCTGAGCAGACGGCAGAGAGCAAGACACAGCCCACAACCGAAGCGCAGCAAGAGAGAGAGCGAGCCGGAAAACACCAGCCTAGATAAAACCATCCGAGGGAGGGACCGGCAGCTGCACGGGGGAAGCAAGGAGAGGAGCCAGTCCAAACATCAGCCCATAACACCTTGTAAGAAAGTGACATCTAATCCCATTGTGAAGGTCAGGAGGATAAATACAAAGGACTAAATACAAATGAAGAGCAGAAAGATATGAAACAGGGCTGGGCCTCACTGCCATAGCCCAGGCAGCCCCTGGATGTATTTGCCTGCCTGAATCCATCCCTTGCCCGGGCCCCAGGTGGGGCCGCTCTGGGGAATCTCTCACAGCATTCCTGGGATGATGCTGTTCCTTCCCTGTGCCCCAGGGTCCTGCAAGCCCCTTTTGGAGCCACCCAGACACCTCCTGGAGCCTTTAGGGACCCCCCCAGCAGAGTGCAGACAGGGATTGACTTGACTCTTCCTTGGAAGATGGAGGCAGGAGAATACTGCCCACCATCTTCTTTCCAGCTGCCCTCCATTTGCACTCCTGCAAATGCTGCTGCTGCACTCAGGCTCTCCATTGCAGGCAGTCTGGAGCTCCTGCTCAAACCCATCCCTCTGTGTCCCCTCTTGGATGGAATATCAAGCAAACAACACAGGATGTGCAGAGAACATGAACTTTATTAACTTTACTACTCTAAAAATCTACACTATGGGGGACTATGGGGTAACAACCTTATGGCTAACTTAAGCATGTAGAACAGGAACACTAAGGGGAAGGTGGAAAAGGTGGTGGGGGTTGCTACAGGTAAGGATGGGTTGTGTCTAAAGCCTACGATGGGGAATGTCGCCGTGCCCGGGCTGGCACGGGTCACCCATTCCCTGCTTGCTCTGCGCGCCGTGCTGGAGCTGGAGGTCAGCGCTGGGCGAGATTTAGGATCTGCTGCTCCTCCTGCTGCGGCTGGCCCCCTGTGCTGCTCTGCTGCTCTGGGCCGCCTGCTGGGAGCAGCGTTCCAGCAACTCCTGCAGCAGGGTGTGGTTGTTCCTCAGCAGCTGGATCAGCTCTGAGGAACAACCTTGTCCTGGGCTGCTGCTGCGGGGCCTCTGGCGCCGATTCTGCAAGGCAAAGCACAGGGATCCTGATGGAAGGGGCAGAGGGGCAGAGCAGGGCCCCTCTCTGGGCTGCCTTTGGGCTCTGAGCAAGAGAGCCAGGCCTGGCCAGGCTGCAGCAATCAGAGCTCTGGCTGCCTCTGCCTGGGGCTGTCCCTGAGCTCAGCCCTGGCCTGACTCCCAGCCAGAGGCTCAGCTCCACTCTGCCATGGAGCCTTGGCCAAAGGGCTGCCCAAGAGCTCCAAGCCCATCCTTCCTGCCTGACCCCCCATCCCTCACCCTTCTCCAGCGTCTCCAGCGCCCTCGGTAGCGGCGCCATCCCAGGACAGTGCCTGTGGCCAGCAGTTGAGCCAGCAGGCACGTCCAGGACTGCCACGACAAGTCAATGCATGCGGTGGTCGGCTCAGAGTCCCTGTTCTGCAGCTCCGGCTCTTGCACATACAGGACCATGCCCGACCCAGGATGGATGGTTGGGTCGGGACGATGGCCCAGGAGCAGCAGCAGGTACAAGTTTACGAGCCATGGGACAGGGTCGGCCATGGTGCTCAGTTGAACCTGCCACCAGCACACCCGCTCCGGACGTCTGTCCTCGATGAGGTGTGCCCAGGCTGTGGGGCACAGCGGTGGCTGGGGACAGTTTCTAGGCACCATGCTGCCCCAGAGGCTGTGATGTCACAGAATCCAAGCACTGGCTTGGAAGAGTTCTGAGAGATCAACTCCAGCCTGTGATCCATGGTTACCATGGCAAGCAGATCTGAGCCTGGAGTGCTATGGCCAGGCTTACCTTGAACACCTACTGCAACGGTGACTGCACCAGTGCCCCCTGGGGCACACCATTCCCATATCTCATGCCCCTTTCTGGGCAGCAGTTCTTCCTAATGTCCAGTGTACACCTCTCTTGGCACAGCTTCAAACCCTTTCTTGTCCTTGCCCATCTCTGAGATGGCTGGCACTGCCTTGGCCACTCTCCTGTATGTGGACAAGAGGCTGTGCCAACGAGTGCCACTCCTTGTTTGCTTGTGGCTGCTGTGGAAAGGAACATTCATGTATATTGCCATTTCTTATAGGTTTTACCCCAGATTTTCAGTCACAGCTGTTCTAGTGAAAACAAGTCTGTTTTCATGAGTATTTGAAGGGTCACAGAACACAATTGGAATTCCATTGAATTAGGGAAATTCTGCTGATTTCGTTTTCCTGAGGTTTTGAGATGAGTTGCAAATCCCAAAAAGTTTCTCTTTGGGGAAATAATAATTCCACAGTTTAGATTGTGGGGATATTGATTACTCAAATTTGAGGACCTAATGTAGCTTTCTGCACAATACATTTTAAGCATCCTCTAATTGTTCATGAAACAAAAACCTATTAAATCTGTTCTGTGGACAGAAATGGCTTCTGTGTTATTTCTCATAATTTATTAAGAATCTCATGCCAGGAAAAAGTAGTGCTGTGTGATTACCTTGGTACTGTTCTTTGGAATGGCTTTTCCCTCATTTTCTGAAGCTGCCCACAGAAAGATCATAGATATGTGAGAAGTCCTGAAAGGAAAACTGGGTCTTTGCCTCCCGTTTGGAATCTGTGGTGAGCTGTGAGTCAGAGCTGATTTTTCATGATGTTGAAAATATAATTGAACTATTTTGCTGAAGGATACATTGATAAAACCAAAGCATAGCATGGCTGACACTAGTAAATGAATTAAAATGCTTATCTGGAATGTGTTTATTTGATTGTTGTCCTAATATTGTGGTAATAATGATGGTATCTGAGTACTAACCAAGCTAACATCTAATTTGTAGTTGATTTTCTCTCCCTAATGTAGTGAACAGAATTTCAAGAATTATGTTTTCTCTCAGAACTGAGGAATGTGTTCACAGGCTGAATCTAAATATCACTTTCTTTTTGCACAAGAGCAGTTTCATCTGAAGATGATTTTCCTTGCCCTCACTTTAACTTTTACTTGCTGTAGTGTTGTCTGGCAGGTTGACCTTTTCAGATTGTGTGCTGAGAAATGCTGCTACTAAGGAGTATTGGTGTCAAAACAGAGGTTTTTTCCTAGCTTTTATTTAAAACACTGAAAGATGAAAGGTTTCTAATTAAATTACAGAACTGCATATCATTAGGAACTATAGTTCTTCCCTGCTTGTATTTAGAATAACAGGCTAATGCCAACTGAACTCCTAAAACATATACAGAGATCACAAGCAGCCACCACAAGTGGTATTCAATTCTGGGAAACATAGTTTTTGATAGAAATCATTTTTGCTTTAATAATACAAGCTTATTCTATTCTAAAATTGGGGAAATTAGGTATGTTCTGGACTATCTGCATTTTTATTAGTTTCCTGTCATTTTATCATTTCTTCAAGTACCAGTTTTATACACTTGCTAGCTCATTATTTATGATTTAAAATGGTGTCTCTTAGGCATGTAACTTGATGCTATTGTGAACCATGAAAATAATGTTTTTTTGGTCTGTCTTCATTTGATTAAGTGATTCCTGTGAAAGGACAGGGGGCTTTTATGGTTTGAGATGTAAAAGAAGTAGTTCAGCAGCCTTGGCAAGTAAGTGTGCCAGTTTACAAGATGAATATGCAGAAACACCTGTGGTTCAGCTGGAATATACAGTATTCTAGTTTGCTGCTGCTGGGGTGTTTTGTTTTGTTGGTCTGTGAATCCATATTCTATACAGTGTCATTTGTCAGAACTCCATTTCACTTTTACAGTCCCTCTGTTTTCCCACTTCTGAATGATGGTTTTCTCCATGCCTTTTATTTGGGGAATTCTTGGCGATAAAAACAATACATGGTCCATAACGTTTTATGTTGTCAAATGGTTATGCTCTTCCACACATTTTCTAATTAGCCTCCTTCAGTCTTCTTCTATCAGTTTTATTTCCCTGTACTACACTTAACACTCACATTTCAAAGCTTGTATTTTTATGCTAAATGCTTCTGCTGCATAATTATTTTGTCTTAAAAAAGAGTATGTATGAATCAAACAGATTAATATTCTTCCCAGTCTTTCACAGTCTAAATTGCTTTTGGAAAATGATTAAGAAAGATTTTCTCACTCTATTTCTATCCTTGGATATAATTCCCCAGGCTATATTGAATCTTTTCTGCATAGAGGAGGGCAAAGTTTCAGTTGTTGCTGCAAAGTCTCCTAAAGCATCTCTACAGCTACTGCATAATTCCTTGTGACCTGGTCCATGTTTAAAGGTCATAAAGAGCATTTCTGCAAGAGCTGAGAAAGCACTGTAGAAATTTTAGCTTTAAATAATAAAGGCAAAGCCAAGTGTGCATCTCTGTTCTGTAGCTTTCCCTCTGCCTCAGTTTTATTCCAAATTCTGCACAGAATAGAACCATGTGAGTCTTGGTGTGAGGCCACTGAAGCAGAGTTTTCTCTCTGGTTTCAGTTGCCCAACTGTCCCTTGTCATTCACAGGATTCTGTAAGCACATGAAATCAGTCTTTCATAATATGTCAAAACCATTGCTTCTCTACCATAAAAAGTGTGGAGGTCACTTTCTGTTGTTTCATTTCTGATTTGTTGTGTGAAAATTGCAGGTCCTCAAAGTTGTCCATGTCCTATTTCATCATCACATTTAATCATTTGCAGGTGCTAAAAATGCCCCTTCCTGAAATGACTCTGGATAGCAGTCATTCTTTGGTCTGGACTCAGAAATTGTGTGATCATCAAAAA
>NW_027636027.1:112500-127446 GCF_903797595.1 Erithacus rubecula | reverse complement strand
GGTCTGGGTAGAGCATTTCCCCATTGGACTGCTGGGTGCCAAACCTGCCAATATTTTCATTTTGGATTCATGTATTTTAATGCAAAATATGACCTGGTGTGTTGTCAGCCTGTGACTCAGAAGCACTCAGCTATTAGCATAAATTTAGAAAGCTCCTCGAAAACGAGGAGAGATGTGTTTAATTAAGTGGCTGCTGGTCCCTGCTGGGGAAGGCAGGCTCCTGGGGGGTGGGATGGGTGGGAGGTGCTGGGGTGGCACAGCTCAGGGGATTTGGGTTTTTGGGTGTGGGCAGAAGCAGTGTGGGGCGCAGAGAGCAGCCTGGGCAGACTCAGCTCTGTCTCCATTCCTTCTCCTGTCCCATATTACTATAGTGTTAAACATAAAATGTGGCAAATAGATTAAAAAACAGCACTAAAGAGTTTATCTGGCTAGCAAACTGAAGGAGCTAAATTAAAATTGGTAATGAAAGCAGTGGCTGAGCCCTGTATATGGTTTTTAAATGCGCTGTGTATTTTGAAGAGACTTATTCTCCAGCCTGCCTGGCCCTGGTGCAGTCTATGAGTGCTGGTGGGGCTCTGTCCCTCTGCAGAAGGGGAGAGCAGGGAGGGACAGGAGGGCACAGTGTGGGGACGGCCCCAGTGTCTCAGGGGGATCCCCAAGGCTCTGGGGCTGTGCCCAGAAAGGGCCCAGGAGGGACAACAGCAACTGTGGGAAGCAAACAAAGATTTTGTTATGTGGCTTCTCATGCCTCAACATAGAAATCCAGGTCAGAATTACCCAGCCTGTCCCTTGGTTTGGCCTGTTGTGTGGGGTTGGTGTGCCCAGCAATGTGTGTTTATTGTGTCCCATCTGCTGACCTGGCTGGGGCAGTGCCCCTGATTTCCTGGCACACATTCTCTGCTCATGGGCCATCTTTAAACCAGCTGGGCAATCATCTTGATCTTCCCACAGCCCATCCTCCCTCCAGCAGATATCTCCTGTTCATGGCCACTGAGTCCCAGGGCATGGCTGATCAAATTCCATCATCCCACTGGGAGATGCTCCAGCCAGGGCAGGAGCCAAGCCTTTCCTACCCAGAGAAAAAACTGACATTTGGGACACCAAGGCACCTTCTTTCCACTGCATTCCAGAGGAAAACCAGACCCTTGCACATCATCCCTGGAGCTTCAGAGGAAACTGCCCCTTCTCCAGGAGCACTGCTCCAGCTGAGCCACATCTGCCCCTGCAGGAGGATGCAGCACCATGGAATGGGACTGTGCCACCACCCTGACTGACTGAGGGTGTCAGCTTGGATTCTGGCTCTGGCAGGGCTGGGATTGTTCTGTGTAATACTGCATTGCTATTGGAATTGTCCTAGTGCAGAACTGTTATTCCTAATTCCCATGTCTTTGCCTGAGAGCCCCTTAATTTCAAAATTATAATAATAATTTGTAGGGAGAGGGTTTACATTCTCCATTTCAAAGAGAAGCTTCTGCCCTTATTGGCAGACACCTGTCCTTAAACCAGGACACCTGTGCAGCTCCATCATGCATGGGAGCAGCATTTTCCTTGTCCCCTCCCTGTCACTGCTCACAGGAGGACACCGTGGTGCTGGGAGCCCCTCACCCCCACAGCCATGGGGACATGGCAAGGACACCCCTCTGCAGCCCTGGGTGCTGGCCTGCACGTCCTGTGTGGCTGGGACCTCCCTCTGCTGTGCAGAGCCCCCGTGGCCCTGCTCCCCATCTCCCTGCTCCCCAAGGTGCTGCTCCCTCAGGCTGTGCAGCTCCAGCTTGACAGAGTGGGTACAGAAGCTGGGGCTGGTTTTTGCAAATTCTGTGTAATACATAATAGAGTAGATTGGAATGGAATGGAATGGAATTAATGGAATGGAATGGAATGGAATGTAAATAGAATAGAATAGAATAGAATAGAATAGAATAGAATAGAATAGAATAGAATAGAATAGAATAGAATAGAATAGAATAGAATAGAATAGAATAGAATAGAATAGAATAGAATAGAATAGATAGAATAGAAAACAATAGAATAGCATAGGTATTACTTATGCAAGATCTATTTTGTAGAGTTATTTATTGCTCTTCTTCTGCTGTAATTTGTTCCATCATAACCTTCCCAGCGCTCTGTGTACTTTTTTTTTTTCCTCAGCACTTCCCTCCTACTCCTACAGGAGTGATAGGTTCTGACATAGTTTTTCTGTTCTTTAGGGAAAAAGTGAGAGAATGTGAAAGACTGAATGCTATCTTTGTTTTCAAAATAATGCTGCAGTAATTAAAATGCTTGGAAAGTTGTTCTGTTCCCAGAAGTAATAAATAGTTTTGACTGTTTTGCCCCATTAATTGCACATTACTTAAATACGTGTATTTTATAACATGCGTATTCACTCACCTGCTTGCTCTGACAGTTAAATGCACGTTTGAATAAGCATTATACCCTTTAATGCACAGTAATTATTTGGCGCATTATTTCAGGCTGTTCCTGAGCCACCCCTTCCCAGGGTTTTGTGCGGGCTCCCGGGGTGCCTGGTGCCAGCTCCGGGGCTGTGGGACCAGGCACAGCTCTCCTCCCTCGGCGTGGCTGCCAGAGCCAGCTGGGAATGCTCCAGGGAGGTCACTCAATTCCTTTTTCCCCGGCAGATCCCAGTTTCAGCTGTCCACAGCCAGAGCAGGACTCTGACAAACGCTCAGCTGCTGCCAGCCTGCACCAGGGGCTCTGTGCTCTCAGCCTTGTAGGGAACGCTGTTTCCATCACCTGAGCTGTGAAAGCTGCAGCCTGCCCAGCTGAGGGGAGCAGGACCACCGTGTTTGGGCCAGAACCATGAGGGTTTGGGGCAGGCAGCACAGCCCATGGCTCCGGTGGCTGTCACCTCCCGGATCAGCCAGCCCTGGGTGGGGACACGGCGCACGGCAGGGAGGGACCAGCGGAGCCCCCAGCCCGCAGGGAGCAGAGCTCGTCAGGTCTTTTGGGGACTGAGGGACATCCAGAGTGTCTGAAAGCTCCCGATGAGAACACCCAGTAACTCTGATCCCCCTGATCAGAGGGGAAAGGGGAGAGGGGAAAGGGGAGAGGGCAAGGGATCCACATCCATCCAGAGAGGAGGCGCCAGGTTCACACGCTTCCAGCACGCCCGCTCAGGTGGCCCGGGAGGGAGGGAGGGGCAGGGGCCGTGTCCTGGCCCCAGGAGCCACGGCTGTGGCCGTGCTGCCAGCCATAGGTCCGGCCGCAGCTTCTCAGGAACAATGTGCTCCTACTGTATGGTACCAGATTGTACATCAAAACTATTATTTCCAACATCTCTGGCTTAATTGTAAAACTATAATACAAATGACATTGGGGGTTTGCTGGAGTTAAATTTTAATAGCAAGCCAGCGCCCTTTTAATGACATTTTATACATTTAAATTGGGCATGATCCCTTTGGGAACAGTAATTTTATTCATGGAGATTATGTCTAATTTGAATATAAAAACACCACTAAAAAGATATTGGATTTGCTATTTTTCACTTCCAGGAGCTCTGCAGCCCAATCCTCCTGACTGACTGGGCTTTGGATTGAGAAAGCCCGGCAGTCCCCACCCCAGCTTCCTTCAGGAAGGTGCAGGGTGAGATCCATGTGAGCCCAGCCCCACTGCTGCCCTGAGTGGCTCTGCTGTCCAGCCGTGGGTACGGCTGTGGGGTGAGGCCGTGGTGAAGAGAGCTGGGCTCTGTTCCAGCCCCTGCTCACACCCCGGGCAGCTGTGTGGCCATTACAGGCCCAGGGAGAATCTTAAAGGATTTTTCCAGTCCGGCTTTCTCAGGCTCAGCTAGGATTTTTCCCAAGCTAGAGGCCTTTTCTCTACTGCGAACACAAGAGGAAGAATTATAACAAAGATAAACACCTGCTGGATCCGTGAGAAGCCTGGGATGAGAGGTGTCTCCCTCTCTGACCAATGAACTGTCTGTATTTTGTTTTTCACGAACTGTCTTATTTAAAGCCATGGCTTCCCCCAATAAACTGCTCTTGCTTGCTCTTTCTTGCGCCATGAAGACAGTGCCACGTTGCCGTGTGCTGTTGTCGCACCGTAACCCCGCTCACCGTAACACGGCTGCCCCTTCCTGCTCCCGGAGCCTCCCGATCCCCGAGCCGGGCCGATGTGCCCCCTGTGGGGCTGCCAGCGCCTGGGTTTGGGGCGCCGCGGGGCAGAGGAGGGTCCAGCAGCCCCGCGGCTCCTCGCAGTGACAGCGGAGCCACAGGGCGATGGTGGCACGCAGGGCTCTGCAGGGACGCTGCCCCGGACCGCGGGTGGCTCCTGCGGGGCCGGGCTCTTCCAGGGGGATGCCGAGCAGGTGTCACCCGCTGGGGACTCCCCGGAGTCTCCCGGGTGCGGTGCCGGGAGCCGAGGGCGATCCCCGCTGTGCCCGGTCCGTGCGCGACCAGCGCCCGCGGGGCGCGGCCAGCTCGGCTCCTGTTCCTCGCAGTGAACCCGCAGCGCTGGCAGCAGCCCTGGGCCCCCCGGGGGAGAGCGGGGCGCCGGAGGGACCCCGAGCTGCGGGGCTGACGGGGCTGCAGGGGCTGCGGGGCTGCGGGGCTGACGGGGCTGCGGGGCTGCGGGGGCTGCGGGGCTGCGGGGGCTGAGGGGCTGCGGGGCTGAGGGGCTGCGGGGCTGAGGGGGCTGCGGGGCTGAGGGGGCCGCGGGGCTGCAGGGGCTGAGGGGCTGCGGGGCTGCGGGGGCTGAGGGGCTGCGGGGGCTGAGGGGCTGCGGGGCTGCGGGGCTGCGGGGGCTGAGGGGCTGCGGGGCTGCGGGGCTGCGGGGGCTGAGGGGCTGCGGGGCTGAGGGGGCTGCGGGGCTGAGGGGGCCGCGGGGCTGCAGGGGCTGCGGGGCTGAGGGGGCTGCGGGGCTGCGAGGCTGAGGGGCTGCGGGGGCTGCGGGGCTGCGGGGGCTGCGGGGCTGAGGGGCTGCGGGGGCTGAGGGGCTGCGGGGCTGAGGGGCTGCGGGGGCTGCGGGGCTGAGGGGCTGCGGGGGCTGAGGGGCTGCGGGGCTGCGGGGCTGAGGGGGCCGCGGGGCTGCGAGGCTGAGGGGCTGCGGGGCTGCGGGGCTGAGGGGCTGCGGGACTGGGGGGCTGCGGGGCTGAGGGGCTGCGGGGCTGAGGGGCTGCGGGGGCTGCGGGGCTGCGGGGCTGCGGGGCTGAGGGGCTGCGGGGCTGCGGGGGCACCGGAGGGACCCCGAGCTGCAGGGCTGAGGGGGCCGCGGGGCTGCGAGGCTGAGGGGGCCGCGGGGCTGCAGGGGCTGCAGGGGCTGAGGGGCTGAGGGGCTGCGGGGGCTGAGGGGCTGCGGGGCTGCGGGGGCTGAGGGGGCTGCGGGGCTGCGGGGGCTGAGGGGCTGCGGGGCTGAGGGGCTGCGGGGGCTGAGGGGGCTGCGGGGGCTTCGGGGCTGCGGGGCTGAGGGGGCTGCGGGGCTGTGGCTGCGGGACTGGGGGTCTGCGGGACTGGGGGGCTGCGGGGCTGAGGGGCTGCGGGGCTGCGGGGCTGAGGGGCTGCGGGGGCTGCGGGAGCGGAGCAGCCCCGACCCGCCCTGGCTGCGCGCCCGCCCCGCACCGCGATAACGGGGCTCGGCTCCGACACCGCATAAACTGTTTGGCCTTCGGACAAGATTATTTCTGCTCGGAACACGATTGTTATCACTTAATTGAAAATAATTATCCAATGCAAATTGGCTCCAAGTTGGCAGCGGAGTTGGGGAGGCGGCGCGTTTCCAAGCTGTCCTGAGCGGAGCCGGGTGCGGCGGGAGGGCGAGAGCTGGGGCTGTCCGCAGAGCTGGGGAAGGACACTGCAGGGACAGCGTCCCCTTCCGACACCTGCAGCCCCCCAGGAGAGCGGCGGGGCCATCCTGCCCAGCGCAGACCCCGCGACCCTCTGGTTCGCCCTCCGGCAGCAGCCACCGACAGGGTGACAGCGGGGGAGCGCGGGGCTGGAACCAAGAGACCCCGGCTCAGACGGGACGGTGCTCACCAGCCTGGACCCCTCCAGGTGTCTGCACCTGCGAGTTCATCGCACGGAGGATGCAGATCCTGCTGGAAGAGTTGCATTCTGCCCACGTGAAGGAGGTGGCTGGTGCCAGAGGGGGCTGGGGCACAACTGGGGTGTGGAAGCCTCTGGAGAGCCCAGGAGGATCAGCTCTGACCCAGCCGGGCACTCAGCTGGGCTCTGCTGCCGGACTTGCTCTGGCCACATGCAATCAGCCCGTCTCTCCAAACCTTGCCTGCATCTGTGTGTTCTTGCCAGTGAATAGAGGGGGAATGAGTCTGTGAAATTTGTCCCTTCCCAAACCTCTCGATGATGCTAAATCTTCCTCCCCTGCCTGCAGGGACACTCCCTGGGCTATGGTCACCCTAGCACCTCCTGCCTGGCAGATCCCTGAGATACTCTGCCCCTGGCATTGCCTCTGCTCCCTCCTCCTTGTTTTCTGCCTGAATGGGTTTGGATTAGACAAGGCCTTCCCCAAATACACACAATGTCCCTGCCAGTGCACAAATACACCAGAGGATACCAGCTTTCCACAACAGTATTTCTATGATTTGACCAGACTGGCACCAGGTTAATTAAAAAACCCCATGATATTTAAATGCAGTTTCATCAGGAGAAGTGCAAAATGCCTCCATGAGAATTTCTGCCAGGACTTTTCAAACCCCGCAAAGCACAATTAGACACAGTCAAATATTGCCCTGGTTAAAGACTATTAGTTTTCCTTACATTTGTCATGAATTAATTTTTTTCCTGCTGTATCAACAGTATTTCCTTTATAAATACAACCGTCTCCTTTACATTGAAAAATTAAATTTGCTCTGATAATGAACTGAGGTGCTAATAATCATTTTGCAATGCAAAAACAGTGCAATTACTGTCTGCTGTGCCATGTGGTGCCACGGCTGGCTGTCGCTGACCCTGCCATTGTCACCCACAGCCCCATCCAAGGTGCAGCACGGGCATGCCCAGCCTTGCTGGGAGCTCAGGTGTCAGTGTGCACCTGTCCAGGTGAGCTGAACCCAGGTTTGCTCGGTGCCCTTGAGTGCTGGTCAGTGACACGTGGGGTGAATCAAGGTCGGGCAGTGGGATGGGGCCAGGCTGAGCTCCAGGGTCGGGGTGGTCACTGTGTCACTGCCCTGCACACAGTGAAGTGATGGTCCCTGCAGACTGCACAGACACTGATGTTTGGAGACAGGCTCCAGGGAAAGCAACACTCCAAGGAGGAGCCAACCTGTGCTATGTCACAAAGACACATCCAATTCCCTCCACAGGTGTGCCATGGACACATGGACCTCAAATCACAGAACTCCTTCTTTCCTCAACCTCTCTGTGTAGTGGCTGCAACACATGATGGACCCAATACTCCCTTCTCCCCTCTTCACTCCTGGGACACCTGCCCCCATTACCCAACAAGACTGTGACCTTCTGATCCACCCATCTTGTCTCCTCTGCAGGGCTGGGGCTGAGCTGCAGCCCTTTATTTATGCACGCAATGTAGGTTTCCTCCTGCTGCCTCACCAGTGCACATCAACTGTGACCTCGAGACGCCGTCCTCTCCTGGGATGAGCATGTTTTTCAGTCCCAGGCATCTCTGGAGTAAGGACTGACAGTTCCTTCAGGGAGGGGGGAAGCAGGAGGCAGGAGTGACAGGCTGAAGCACATTGTGGTTTAATGGAATAGAGCAGAGCAGGATGCAGCAGCTCAGTCTGCCAGGCCAGTGCTGGTATTCATGGTGCTGGGAAATCCACCCCTTTTTGCCATTTTCCTTGCCCTCCCCTCCTCACTGAGTGTAAACAATCTCCTGCTGCTTTATTCTGGTGCTGAGCTCTCTGAGAGCCACCAGCTGCCCACAGAGCCCTTGCAGGGTGTGCTGGTGGCACCAGGGACTCAGCTGGTCCCAGACACAACCTGCTTCGTACCAAGTGGTGCAACCAGAGCTGCAGGCACCAGTTTATGTCACACCTTTTACCTTTACCCAGGCTGTGCTTTCCAGCAACAAGCCAGCCTTGTCCACGTCCCTCTTTCCTCGCTGGCAGCGTCAGCCAGACCTGCCAGTTCTCCCCTGGTGGGGGCAGATTTCTGTAGAGCCTGGCCAGTCCTGGAGCTCCCTGCCAGGACCCAGACACAGCCCTGGTCCA
The DNA here is from genome assembly GCF_903797595.1 of Erithacus rubecula. Classification (NCBI taxonomy): domain Eukaryota; kingdom Metazoa; phylum Chordata; class Aves; order Passeriformes; family Muscicapidae; genus Erithacus; species Erithacus rubecula. Next base: position 119,306 of record NW_027636027.1, on the reverse strand, counting down.
TGCCTCAGGCTGGGTGTGCCACCCAAGCTCCAGTGGAAGTCATCGTGCCCAAACCCCCTGCTCTGTCCACCAGCACACACCAGGCTTGAACAACTGCACAGCAGGGTCCAAGGTAAAATATTCCTGCCTGAAGCACTGGGCAGCAGAGACAGAGGCTGGGACTCCTTCCTGCCATGCTGGACAGGGACCTGCTGCTCAGGACAGGAGCTGGGAAGAACTCTGGCTTGCTCCACCCTCAGGCACTGCACATGGATGCTGGAAATGCTCCTCTCTGAGCACTCACCTCAAGACAAATGAGCTGCCCAGGTGACCCAACAGTCCTGAAAATAGCTTCAATCCCTTCTCCCAGGTTTGTGCTGGTTTGGCCACAGGCCAGTGGTGACTCTCACTCAAATGAAACAGGATGCAAAACCAAAAAGGATGTACAACACAGCATTTGGGAAAAGAGCTGCTTCCATGTTGAAAACAAGTCTTTTTAGGGGTGGAATTAGCTTAGTATTTTTTCAATAGGGCTAAAACTGATCTGCTTTTCAGCATCATCAGGAATTTTTCAATCAAGGAATAAACGAAGTTAACCAAAACTTAATTTTTGTTGCCAAGGACATGGTGAAGCCAAGCTAGACATTAGGTTTGTAAATACTGTGCAGGTGTATCTCTGTCACCAGAGCACCTGTGACACAGGATGGCAGGGTCACCAGAGCACCTGTGCTCCCACTGCTGAGTTTGCTAACAAAAACCTGATGGATTTAGGGACTACTGGTATGGGATAACACTGGCATAAGGAGTCCTCAATTTTTACCTGGGTGCCCATATTCCTTTCCAGATACCCTTGCAGGGTATAAATAGTCTCTAATTTTAACACAGGACTGCTCAGGAGGAGAGGACTTTTAGCTCAATGACACTGTGCTGTCACCATCAGCTGCTCACTAAGGGTGGTACAGCAGAGAGCACATCACAGACCAGCAGGGCATGGATAATTTCCTTTTCACAACAGCAGAGGATAAATACATTACTTTTTTCCTTTACTCTTGCCAGTGGTCATGTGGTGGTTTCAGCTCAGGAAAGAGACCATGGTGCTGTTTTCAATTATGTTTGGAATGCAAGGAAATGAGGTACAAAGCCATTTTTTTCATATTTCTCATGTAAAGTTTTATTTGTGTTAATCCTGTGATAAAGCATTTTATTCTTACAAACCTTAAAACAACATGCTGAATTCCAGTGTACAAAAATAACTGTCTTAAAAAAAAAAATTAAATTTTAGCACAGTGTTACTGGAACCAAGTATGTTCTTCATATCCCCCTTTTTACTCCAGAAACAGCTTCCACATTAAAAGGAACAAGGACAGATTCAGCGTGAGATGTAAACTCTGTTGCAGGCCCAGCTGCTCACTCCTGCTCTGCTGGTAAGGACAGGGGCAGAAGCTGAGCCCTGAGGGCAGTGGATGTGGCACTGCTCTGCAGAGTGAGGTGGTGCCTGCTGCACCCCCAGAGGACAAAGCAAAGACTTGGCTGCCCCTTCCAGGGGGAGGGAAGTGCCCAAAGCCCTCCCACACTCTGGAGAGGACCCCGGGCTGAGGGATGTGCTTTATACCCATCCCTCCTTCCCACCCTGACCCCCAGACCCAAGCCTCTCTGGCACTGGCCCCAAAGCTGCTGTGCTCCAACAGCACAGTCACATCTCACTGCTGAAGAATCAGACCCTGCCAAACCCACATCCCCAAGGAAAGAAAATAAACATACAGCTAGTGAGGAGCACTGCCTGGGGACAGCCCCAGGGATGGAGGGGTCCCCTCTGGCTGGGCACATGGGCAGGGTGATGGTGCCCAGCACGCTGGGTCAGGGACAGACTGGAATTCAGGTGGGAGAGAGGGACAGGAATAAAGAGAAGGCAGAGCCAGAGCCAGGCAGTGCCAGTGCTGCCTGCTATCACCAGGATTTCTGTTTGGACCTCTTCTTCTTCTGCTTTATAAGGAATAGATTGTCCCTGCTGTCAGGACTTGCGTTTTTCTGCTTTTTCCATTTCTTCTTCCTTTTGGCACCTTCTAGAGGCTGCTGCACACACATGGCCTTGCTGCCTGAGAATGCCTGGAAAAGGGATTTGTGGACCTTGCCTCCCTTGCAGCCCCGAGGGAAGTCCTCTGGTTCACAGTGGATTTCAACACGCCTCTTGTGCCTCTTCTCCTGGGCTTTCTTTGTCTGGAACACCTTCATCTTCTGCTTACTGTTCTTGCTGTGCTTCCCCTGCTGTTCTTTCCAAAGTTTTCTCTTTTTCTTGTGGCTGGGCACCTCAAGCTGCTCTTCCTGCAGTGGTGTTTCAGCCTGCTCTGGCAGAAGGCCAGCTTCCTGCAGGTCTGCAAAGCAGAGTGGATTATTTCAATACCTAAAGAACCTGAAACCTGGTGCCTGAGCCATCACAGCTCTCCTTAGTTATGTATGAAGTTAGACAAAAATTTATCTCTGGCAGATTTTTCGCTGTGGGTTTTTCCTGTCATCAAGCTATAATCTTAACAAATCGTGATTTAATCCCCTTCCTGCTATTTCATGACATTTTTAATGTCAGCAGATTTTTCAGAATTAAAACACCTTTCAATGCTGACTGAGTGACTTTGACACAGTCAATTTCCATGATAGACACGGATGAGTAAAATCACAAATCTTTTACTACCACCAGGCTACCTGTTCAAATCCATGCAGCTTTTCCCAACACATGGAAATAATCCCACAATGTTTCTATAAAGCACAAACACAGCACTGAAAAGTGGGAGGGAATCTCCCAAATCACACTGTACCTGCCACCTTTCTTTTCAGCCTGCTGGCTCTCCTCCTGATATCACACTCATCATCGTAGTAGTAGACGAAGGGAGAAGTGGGGAACATGTTCCCCTGCATCCTCTTCTCTGGGCACTCCTGCAAAACACACCAGGTCACCAGGGCAGCTGAGTGCTGACTCCCTGCAGGACAGACAGCCAGGGCCCCCAGGTGCTGCTCTCTGCCCGTGGCCAGCTGGCAATCCCTCCTGAAACACCCCTGCCCTCCTGCAGCTGCCACACACCTGCAACACCCCCACAACAGGTGAGGGCAGGTGAGCACCAGCACAGCTGCTGACAGGCTGCTGGACACAGGGAGGTGAGGTTATTCACCTCTGGAGCTCCTGGCTCCTACTTTGTTGGGTTATCTTAAATAAGCAAAGCAGCTAATAGTTGCTTGAAGTTATTTATTACAAAGCACATCAGTCTCAAAAGGCAAAAAAGCAGTAGCAAAAGCAAAAGCAAATGGCAAGAGCAAATGGCTAAAAGCACCAATTCTTCCCAATACATACTGTCATCTAGGACTTTTCCAACAAGCTAAGATGCAAACTCAGAGCACCACTCCTTAACCTGTTAGAATTCCAGTTTCTTAGCACACCAGGTTATGCATAAACTATGCATATGACCTATCTTGTTCTACCTGGAAAATGTCAGCAATATTCTTACTAGAGCTCTGTTGTGTCTAAGCACTGTGTACAGCTGTGGGCCTGGAGCCTCTTGCTGAAAATACCAGTATGTTTAAACCCTTCACTAGAACCTGCACTTCTACTCTGGTATCTGAACCTTTTATTTACTAAAAGCATTAGAACTCACCCTAAAACTGACTTACTGACTCACTTACTTATTCTAAAACTTATGTGTGAGTGGCTTAATATACTTCAATGCATCCAAAGGCTTTAATTCAACCCCTGCACTCTGATTTCTCTCTGAAGAAGAATTCAGAAGAGAATTCAGAATTCAGAGAGATCCCTGACTCACTGACCCCAATACAGGGACAGGCTAATGCTGCAGCAGGGTGCTCTGCACATGTCAGAGTGCAGGGGACAGAAAGGGAAAAAGAAGAGGAGGAGAGCCCTGAACAGACAGCTGAGGAGAGGAAGGGGCTGACTCTGGCATCACGAGTGTGCCAGCCTATTTCCCAAATACTTGGGACAGAAATGTAAGTTTTTTCACTGCTGTACACAGTTTTATCCGTGTTTTGAGAGCTAGGATAACAGGAACACTTCCTGTGATTCTGCTTTTCCTCTGGGTACCAGGTGACATTGGCAGGTGCTTTATTCTCCTTTATCCTCCTTGCCAACTGCTTGTTACCTGCTGTGCTTTGCTTCAGCACTTTTCTCTTCTTAGCTACTGCTGAGATCATAGAAACACAGAATCCCACAATGGCTTGGCTTGGTAGGGACCCTACAGATGATCCCATCCCACCCCTGGCACGGCAGGGACACTCCCAGTGTCCCCAGTGCCCAGCCTGGCCTGGGCACAGCAGGGATCCAGGGGCAGTGCCACCCTGTGCCACCCTGCCCACCCTCACCACCAATTTGTCCCTGACAGCTGCTGCAGCTCTTGGAGCCATTCTGGTGACACCTGGGCCTCACCACTCTCCAGGAGCTGTCAGGAGCTTTTTCTGCCCTGATGTCTGCACCATGGACCAGCAGCTTTCCTGCTGCCACCTCTCAGTGCCACCCCAGCCCTGCCCCTGCCTGCTTCTTTCCCTGCCACAGGCACAGCACAGCAGAGAGGCACTTCTGTATTTTGCATTTCTCAGCTTCTTTTTGGCATCTGCTTGGCTGAAATTTAGTGGAGGTTCAGTTTTCCTGCAAGTGTGTTGCCTGTTTTTGGGAATGGTGTGTGCATGGGAAGATCTGGTATCTCTTGTGTTGATATCAGTTTATCCCCCCTCATTCAGACATTGCTCAGGCTGTTTCTGCTCCTTGAACACTACCAAAAATACTTCCTTATGTTCCTCAACTTTGAGAGACATAAAATGTCCAGGAGTTGCTTTCCTCCCTTTCTGATTTTCAGTTTCTACCATTTTCAACCTAAGTACTTACTATCAGCTCCTCACACATAATTCCTAATTATTTTTAAAAGCAGCCTTAATAATGACTTAAGGAATCAATTTACTGCATTCTTAATAATTACTCTTTATTTTTACAGCAGCCAAACTTGTGTGCATGTATGTCTGTCTTCCCCCAGTGATGGTTTTTTTGACAATTTCATAAAAGTAAAATAAACAAAAAACCCCAAGCTTTTCACAAAGCATACTGGATAGCTGGAGGGGCTGACATACAAGAGTAGGCAGAAGGGAAGACAGGAATTTTCTGGCAATTTGCTGTTTCTAAGCTACAGGAAAAAAATAAGCAAAACTCATTCAATGCATGATTAACATTTCTAGAATATTTGTGGCTTGGCTCCTGCATTTATTCCATAAAAGAAATAACACAATTATTTGTTTAGTGTTGGTAATTGCAGGTACAGAGCTGAAGTTGACATAATAGGCACAAAAAGGTGATAAATATCACCAAAACACCCTGGCAGATGCAGCCACATCTCCTGTTTTTACTGAAGGCACTTACACCTTGTGGTGTCCCCTTCACTAGGCTGCACCTCACAGAAGGACAGTGCCTTAGTTCAGATGTTGAACTAAACTAGGAAACTGCAAATAAGGGTGATCACAAGCAGGCAGAAATGTAAGATTCCCAAAACAGTGCTGAAATAGCTGTGCTGATTGTGGTGAAAAACCTGACGTGACGCTGAACGTGGCAGCGAGGCACTAACGTGAAAAATAGAAAGGGGGGAAAAATAGAAGCTGTATTCAGCAGCTGTTTTCCCATGAATATTCTCTCTCCCAGGCAGCCTCAAAGCAATGAAGCTGCCAAGGAGAGGCAGCACCTTGCACTTGCTCCTGTGTGTAAATGAGACGGTGAGGTCCCTTCACACGCCCCAGCTGGGCTCCTGCAGCCCCCCACCCACCCAGCAGGGAAGGATCTGCAGCCCAGGAGTGCAGGGAGAGCCCCACTCACGTGTCCCAGGTGTCCTCTCCTGGAGCAGTTGTAGCAGTAGGGGGACACGGAGCGCTCCGGGCGGGAGCCGCCTGCCTGGATGGGCCCCGGCTCAGTCTGCAGGATGGAAACACACAGCCATGAGTCTGCTGCTAGGCTGGATTTAAAGTAAATTACAATTGCATAAATATAATTGCATTAAGCTTAGGTCAATACGCTCCTGGCTTGCTGTTGGAATAGTAAGTTTGAAAAAGCAGCAACGGGCTGATGTTACTGCAGTTTTGTAAGAGAGGTTCAGCCTGAGCATCACAAATGGGGTGGGAAGAGGCACCGCTGGCATCCTGCCCACCAGGCCATGTTATCTCAGTCTGAATGCAAACTGCTGGTCTGTCTCCCCCTCTCGTGTGTCCCAGCCCCTCAGACACAGCTGGGAGGCACAGTGCCCAGGGAGAGGATGGAGACCAGCCCCAGCTCCACGGCACACACAGGGTGCCCCAGCACCACCAGGGCATGAGGAATCCTGTCCCGAAGGAAGCTGAACTCCGTGTGTTTCCCTCTCTCTGGGCTAAGGGAGCATGGAAGGCTGGCCCAGATTTCACAGCTTGGCAAAGCTCATGGCAGGAATGGCTTTTTATCCCTTAAATGTGCATCACTGTCTCTTCTGCTGTGGGAGCCCCCAGGAGAATGACAGCAGTGTTTGTAAAATAGGCAGGAACAAGAGGAACCTTCCAGGGCCATTCTTTATGAGTCTGATCACACTGCCAGGGTCACCTCCCTGTGAACCCCCAGCCCTGGGCTCCAGCGTGTCTCTGAGCCATGTTCCTCAGCTCACACCCACGCACCAGGAGGGGCCTGAGGGAAGCTCAGAGCAGTGACACATCCTACAGTGATTTGTGACAAAAGGTGGGGAAGCAGGAGAGGGAAACACTACCACCGATAAAGCACTCTGCATTTCTCATCCATGTCTCACAGCAAGAGCTCTCCAGCTAACAGCACT
>NW_027636027.1:0-110000 GCF_903797595.1 Erithacus rubecula | reverse complement strand
ACTGGACCCAAAACCTGCTGCAGGGAAAGCCACTCTGACAGAGGGATCAAATTCAAATTCAGGTGGATGGAACCAAGACAATTAACCACCCACCTGCCAGCAGCCTCCACCCTGCTGGATGGAGGTGCCCTGAGGTGCTTTTCTGCAGGTTACATCCAACATCAGTTTCACAACTCTGAGAATGGGAGGGAATAATTTTACCCTTTCCACCACAGTTAGGCACAGGCTTTGCAAACAGGACCAACATGTCCTGATTCTGGGAGTAAAACTCATTAGCAGCAATGTTTCACTGCTTCCTTGAGCCACTGAGAGACAATCATTGAGTGAATCACCAGTGCTGTGGCTGCAGGCTGGAGCTGGGCAGAGAAAAGGTCAGAGCAGCTCTATCATGGAAAAATATACATTTACTTTGCCCTACAAATTATCATAATCTACTGGTATGCCAGCTGAAACAATGGCAGGTTAGCATCATTCCCTTATATTCAAAATTGCCAATATGAGGTATCATGTAATATTGTAATTATACCCAGGGTTTTTGTTGTTGTTATTTTCTTTAACCGTGTCATGCACCCAGTAGACTTGCATTCCATTGGGTAATTCCTTAATTAGGCAGATTTTTGAAACTAGTATTATGTACACAACAGACCGGAACGTCTCCTTTGGAGTCTTCCCAGTCTATCAGGTGATTGCATCATTAAGCCACACATGCTACGTAGTAAAAATCCTTATGAAAATTCATGAAAGAGACACACGGAGCTCGGTGCATGCTAATAAACAAGAAACATACAAATTCACTATTTTGACTTTTAATCCCCCTAAACTCCAAACAATTACAAATGAAATAATTTCTTGTCTGATTTTTATTTCTTATTTTCGGCTGTCTAAAAAAAGCTTTCTTTTCCCACAGGACTTGTGGAGGTCTCACCTGAGCATCTTCCCACACTTCACTAAATGTGTACGTGACATTCGGACATCACCAAAACATAGTGAAATAACCAAGAAAAAATTGACCTTATTCAGCTTTTTAGGGATTTTAGGGTTTTTTTTGAAAATTTTTTTTAAGTGATGATACACTTTACATTAATTCTGTTAACGAATGAAATTTTAATTTTTGATTGTACAGTCGGGGAAACTGAAACCTTTCCAGAGGAAGAAATTTAACTTGCCCGGACCACAGTATGAGCACTGTGAAGTGATTTCCTTCTACAGAAATAAGACATTTCTACAATGCATTTTAAAGAGATGCAAATGGCATCTACAATCGACTGTGTGAAAACGCTAAAGGAAGAGACAAAACGCACAATATTATATATTTGAAATAAATGAATGCAATCTTTTAATACTCTCACGAGCAGAGGAGAAAACCCTAAAATATTAATTCAAAAAGTCTTCTCTAAGAAATGGACAAAACCCCCTCAAGTTCATAGAGAAAATGAATGCATGCAAGATAGTGAGGATAACAACAATACAATCCCTGAATGCCTCGAAATCTTCATGGTTTAAAAGGCATCCCAATTTTCTCCAAAGGTGGTGGCATCTCTCTAGCCGTCCATGGCTAATTTTACAGGAAACGCAAAACGTTATTTAAAAACGATGGCACATTAAGCTCCAACTATTCCTGATGTGGCTCTCAAACTACAAACCTATCTCCCCTTCTATTTTAATTTTAAAGTAAGTTAGCAAACACTTCGTTCCTAATCCCTGGGGACTATCTGTATGGTGACACAAACACACAAATTTATGACAGCAACATAAATGCTCCTCCGAAGTAATGTGCAACATTAAGTGAAATCGTTTCCTGGAAAGATATTATAGGTATCTATATTTTATTTGCCATCTTAAACATATCTGGGTCTTTATGACCTTATTTTTAAAATGTATTTCCTTTTTACATTTCCTGGTGCAAATGGACTGCATAAATAAGCAATGTGCTATGAGGCTTCAGACTAGCCGATAAACCCTTTCAATTTTCATGCCAGCTTCTTCTTTTGTAATTCAAATCTGGCTGAAAACTGGCAGCTCTGAAAACTGAAACAAGCACTGCCACAAATACCTTGTAATGCTATCGACCTTGTCTGCCCATGCAGTGAGAAAGGGGGATGCATATGTGTCTGCAGTCATCCAGATAACACAACTCATTTTTTTGGGGGGATAACAGAAGCTGGACCCGGACTGCGCACCCAAAGCAGTCATTACCAGGCAGGCTGGAGAATAAGTCTCTTCAAAATACACAGCGCATTTAAAAACCATATACAGGGCTCAGCCACTGCTTTCATTACCAATTTTAATTTAGCTCCTTCAGTTTGCTAGCCAGATAAACTCTTTAGTGCTGTTTTTTAATCTATTTGCCACATTTTATGTTTAAGATTATAGTAATATGGGACAGGAGAAGGAATCACTTTTGGAGGAAATAAAGAAATAGATCCGCTTATCGGCGCCCATCAGAAAGTTCATTAATCAGCCGGGCTTTGTGCCCCCTAAATTGAAAGGTTAAATAATCCTCTCAGGAATATTTCTCGGCACCGCCGCCAATTGTCCGGAGAGAAGCTGCCATTCACGGCGCTGCAGATCGGTGACAGGGTATTTTACCACCGTTTGGGCCCCAAACAATGACGGACAAATGGCCTGCCTCACAAAGAAACCTTTTAGTACACGGATGGAGAAAGGACCACAAGCTTTGAAGTGGGGTGGGGGAGGTGGGAGAGACTCTGCACAGGAGGAGGAGGAGGTGGAGGAGGAAGAGGAGGAGGAGACTCATGCGCTGGGACATGTATATTTTATTTGAATGTGTATTAGGGGATTGGCCAAATGTTTATATGAATATATATCTACATATTTATATATCTATATATCTGCCAGGGCACGGCACCGGCTGCCCCCGTGGTAAGCATATGCATAGTTACACATACACTTATACATTAATCTGAAAACAAACATTTGCAAAGCCTGTAAAATCAGAAGATGAAGAGGACTAAAGCACAGTTGTATTTATTAGCTAATACACGGGGGAGCCTGACAAACCCCTCGGTTTTAATTTTTTCCATCACTCTGGATGATCTACAACTTCTTTTCTCACACTTCAATCTTTATGTCATCTACTGATCATCCCTCACCATTGCACCCAAAAGGAAGAAGTACCATCTCTGAATTAACTTTCTTAGGGGAGTATTCTTAATAGGTATTCCTTGATGAATAGACATCTAATAAATACTTTTTGGAAGTGATTTCAAATCACAGCTAAAATGGAAGTAAACATGGGAAAAATGTTTAGTTCTGCTGAATATGAGATGCCAAGTGAGCAGTGCATCAGTTTGCTAGGAGTGAGTTTTGGTGTACATTTTAAATAGATAATAATTGAACCCTTCAAACTGCCCAGCAGCTGGCCTTCAGCATGCAGCATCCTTCACTAACAGACAATTCCACAGGAGCACCCTCCTTGCATTACCAACATGCCAACCGCACGTGTTAATGTTTATCCATTTTCTCATAATTTTTTCATGTGCTCTCCATTAAAGAGCACCATATATATTCAGGAACAGCAGTTATTTGCACCTAGATTCGTGAGGAGTGACATTCATCCCGAGTATGTCCTTGTGGAAATGTGTGACAGCTTTTATACAACCACCGACAAACAAAAGCTCCTCCACGTCCTTTTTGCACCACTGTTTTTAAAAAATGCTTTCAATTCTATAAAGTTTTTACTTCAATATGACTTGGGACTTCCTCAGTAGTATACAGTGTCTAAAAATGGATCAGAGCATATCAGGTTTCTGCTCTCTCACACCATGTAAATATGCTGCTCACCAATGCAGTTTGCTCCAGACCAACTTTTTAGTATATCAGTGCTATCACATTTCATCTCTTTCCTTCCTGATGGCCATCAAAAACTCAGAATGAATTTAACTAGCTCTCATCTGGCATCAAAACAAATCAGACAGGAACTGGGTATCTCATTCAAATCCAGGGCAATTAATTTTAAAGGAGGAGGTATTTCAGAGTCCACACAAACCCTCCAGGGTCAGTCTCATCCACAGGTGCTCATCACCCCATTTTTTAAGTGCCAAAAGAAGTTATAGAAATATTTAGAAATAGAATTAAGTGTATAATCAAGAAACAACATAAAAATACTTTCTGTTGACTACAGGTGGAGAAGCTGCAAGTTTAAGGGGAGCAAATAGAAAAAAAGGGGAAAAAAAGGGGAAAAAAAGGGGAAAAAAAAGGGGAAAAAAAAGGGGGAAAAAAGGGGAAAAAAAAAGGGGGAAAAAAAGGCCACTTTTGGACACAACAGTAAGAATCTGTGGCCCAGGCAGTGACTGCCCTTCCCTTGCGAATGGCCCACCTGCTCTGGTGTAAAAGCAATGCCCCTTGCTCACCCCACACACTCTGGGGCTTCTCTGCCAGCCCCTGCTCGGGCTCCTTTAATTCCCTTTATACTGGATTCTTCAACACTTGAAATCAGAATCAGGATAATTCTGTCACGGGGATAGAAACTTTTCTATGCACATGACAGGACCTAACAAGATGTATTAATATCATTGACATGATAGACCCTGTTGGAATTAAATCAGTGAATATTTTTAGGGAGCCCTAATCCCTAGATTATTAACATGATCGAGCATAACTTGAGGAAGTTATTGTCTTAGGAGCTCAGGGCTGCTGCCACACACCAACCAGCACAGGACAAACCACGCAGTGCAAACTGATTTACTGACTTCTGGCACTTCTTTCCACTTCCCCATACCAAAATGCACCTAAATCCATTTTATGGCATTTGCGCATATAATGTGTAACTGTGGGGTTTTCTCACATTTTAAAATGTCCGTTCAATTTGTGGATGATTTTTGGTTTCCTAAAGGATTTTGAGACAGATTCAATGATCTGGCAAAACTAAAAAAAAATACCTTCATATCAAGTTTGGAGAAATTCTGGAGAAATTCTCAGAATGTAGGAACTTTAATATGAATATCTATACATAGCAATGACTGCAGAAAGAGGGCACAGAATTTTTTAAAAATCTCAAATCTTTTAAAAACACATTGGAAATCTCATTTTAGCTTGAAAATTCTATCTTCCTTACTTAGATGGTTAATACTTGAAATAATGGTAAAAATGATGATAATGATAATGAAACGCTTGTGTAGGTTCACCTTTTCAAGCTTAAGGAAAAAGGGAAATTTTTAAACTGAATTTGCAAGCATTAAAGAAAAAAGCCACCTTAATCCTTTCCCTGAAGAGAACTGCGGTTGAGTATATGAAGGGGAAATATTTCAGCAGCAAACCTTCCCTGATTATTCTCTTTGATTAATTAACCACTCAGCCAGCAGCTTTGGTGTATCACAAAAATAACCCAAGCCTCTCTGGTTTAGGGTGCACTGGGCTGGAGGGACACACGCCATGAAATGTCCACGCAGATCCTTGCAGAAAATTTATACAGGGTTATTAAAGATATACTTCTTTTCCCCATCATAATTAAAATACACCCTGCAAATAAAAATTTGGGAAGAACTTTTAGCCAGCATGCTTTTGCACTGAAAGCTGTAGCATATGCTTTGAACTCATAATCCTAACAGTTATTTCAGGACCTGAAAGTGTTTTTGATTTTGGAAAAAAAAAAGAAAAAAAAACTATCAGAAAGAATATCTTTTGTGAAATACCATTCCTTTGCAACAGGAAAAGATTTGGGGTTTAGCTTTCTGATAGCCTCCAGAAATACCTGAAACTTGAAAGAGAGTGGCAACACAGCAAATTACAATTAGTAGGGGAAAATAAACAGTAGAATCCCTCTGCCTGGCACACCAACCCCCTGCGACCTGCTGGCTTTCTCCAGGACAGCTGTGCAGGGTTGGCAGCACGTCAGGAGCAAAACCGACACTGAAAACCACTTATGGTAGAGGGGCAGGTTTGGACAACGCAGAGAATTTAAAACAAAATATTTGCCTGTTTCTGTCCCAGCTCTGCCCCAGCTCTTCCCCCAGCTATCGGGGCAAGCAGCCTCTCAAAGGGCAGAAAATCCTCACAAATCCAAGCACCTCCCAAGCAATTATGGGACTCTATCATGCTCCAGGTGTTCATGTGCCCCAAAACTCACAAGAGCCAGAGTCATCTTTACCCTAAATCCATATCCCTGGGAATTCTGAGCTGCCTTCCCTGTAAAATATCCTACTGAATGGATACTGAAGCAATGGCATACGAGGGCCCACTCTGGGATTCCAAGAAATGAGAAATACACGACTATTTAATAAACAGACTGGTTTTGTTTTTTTTTTTTTCCCAGAGCTGCTAGAAATAGCTTTGACATACCTGGAGAGAACCCGGCCAGGTGCTGCAGCATTGGAGAGGAGTGTGCTGAATACTCCTAAACCCATCCCTTCCCTCACCGCTCAACACCTAAAAAAAATCTCTGGAAAACAAATGCCCTTTCTCTCTCTCAATTTAAATATTTTTTGCCAGGGTTGCATTTTTAAAACTTTCCCTTTCTGGAAGCCACACTGTAACAGATAGAAATTGACTTTCAGGGACGTGGCTTGCACTTTCACTTCAGAAAAAAAGTAGCAGGATACGAGGAATTTTAATAACGCACACAAAGAAATCTGAGCGCAACATTTGAACACAAAAGACGCACGTCCCTTCGCGTCCTTCACACTCAGGGCCAAGACAGCCAGTTCCTGGGTCACCTTCCTTTATGGACTAAAGGAAGAGGATTAAAATTAAGACGAACAAAGTGTGGAGAAGTGTGTTGAATGATAGCTGTGCCAGTTAAAGCTCGGAGGGGCCGAGCAATCCCCAGAGACAACGCGCCCTGGCCGGCAGGCTGCGCCTTAGCACACGCATCCACTGCAGGGAAATAACAAGCTTGCTCTGCCCGTTTGAGGGGCAGTTTCTTCCTGGGTTGGTATTTCACGGTTGCACAGCGGGTTCCTGCCCGGCTGTGGCCATCACCCGAGGCTGGGCCGAGCCGCCAGCGCGCTGCTGTGTGGAATGAGGCGCCGAGACAGGGCGGCTGGCGAGGCCTGCGCCAGCCCGGCCCTCTGACACGAAACAGGCAGCGCCACCCCTCACCAGGGCAAACAGCGCCGCCCGCGCTGCGCACAAACACTTTCACTGTTCTTCCTGCAGCGGGGGCGCCTGTGGGTTGGAAACACTGCTGCTGGCAGCAGCGTCAGCAGGCCGCTCGGGCCCGGGCCTGGAGAGAGGCCATGGGCCCTGTGGGCAGCCCTGGACAGCCAGCGAGAGCCCGGGCCCGGAGCGAGGCTGCAGCCTGTGGGCAGTGTGGGCAGTGTGGGCAGTGTGGGCAGTGCAGGCAGTGTGTGCAGTGCAGGCAGTGTGTGCAGTGCAAGCAGTGCGTGTAGTGTGGGCAGTGTGTGCAGTGTGTGCAGTGCGTGTAGTGTGGGCAGTGTGTGCAGTGTGGGCAGTGTGGGCAGTGCGTGTAGTGTGGGCAGTGTGTGCAGTGCAGTGTGGGCAGTGTGGGCAGTGTGGGCAGTGTGGGCAGTGTGGGCAGTGCAGTGTGTGCAGTGTGTGCAGTGTGGGCAGTGCGAGCAGTGTGGGCAGTGCAGTGTGGGCAGTGTGTGCAGTGTGGGCAGTGCAGGCAGTGTGTGCAGTGCAGTGTGGGCAGTGCAGTGTGGGCAGTGTGGGCAGTGTGGGCAGTGTGGGCAGTGCAGTGTGGGCAGTGCAGTGTGGGCAGTGTGGGCAGTGTGTGCAGTGTGGGCAGTGTGTGCAGTGCAGTGTGGGCAGTGTGTGCAGTGTGGGCAGTGTGGGCAGTGTGGGCAGTGTGTGCAGTGCGGGCAGTGTGGGCAGTGTGTGCAGTGTGGGCAGTGCGAGCAGTGTGGGCAGTGCAAGCAGTGTGTGTAGTGTGGGCAGTGTGTGCAGTGCAGTGTGGGCAGTGCAGTGTGTGCAGTGCAGTGTGGGCAGTGCAGTGTGTGCAGTGCGGGCAGTGTGGGCAGTGTGTGCAGTGTGGGCAGTGCGAGCAGTGTGGGCAGTGCAAGCAGTGTGTGTAGTGTGGGCAGTGTGTGCAGTGCAGTGTGGGCAGTGCAGTGTGTGCAGTGCAGTGTGGGCAGTGCAGTGTGTGCAGTGTGGGCAGTGTGGGCAGTGTGGGCAATGCAGTGCGGGCAGTGCAGTGTGGGCAGTGCTGGGCACAGGGGCAGTGTGGGCAGTGTGGGCAGTGTGTGCAGTGTGTGCAGTGTGGGCAGTGCAGTGTGGGCAGTGCTGGGCACAGGGGCAGTGTGGGCAGTGCGGGCAGTGTGGGCAATGCAGTGTGGGCAGTGTGTGCAGTGTGTGCAGTGTGGGCAGTGCAGTGTGGGCAGTGTGTGCAGTGTGGGCAGTGCAGGCAGTGCAGTGTGGGCAGTGCAGTGTGTGCAGTGTGGGCAGTGTGTGCAGTGTGGGCAGTGTGTGCAGTGTGTGCAGTGCGGGCAGTGTGGGCAGTGCAGTGTGGGCAGTGTGTGCAGTGTGGGCAGTATGGACAGTGTGGGCAGTGTGTGCAGTGTGTGCAGTGCAGTGTGTGCAGTGTGTGCAGTGTGTGCAGTGCGGGCAGTGTGGGCAGTGTGTGCAGTGTGGGCAGTGCAGTGTGTGCAGTGTGTGCAGTGTGTGCAGTATGGACAGTGTGGGCAGTGTGTGCAGTGCAGTGTGTGCAATGTGTGCAGTGTGGGCAGTGTGTGCAGTGCGGGCAGTGTGGGCAGTGTGTGCAGTGCAGTGTGTGCAGTGTGGGCAGTGTGTGCAGTATGGGCAGTGTGTGCAGTGTGTGCAGTGTGGGCAGTGCAGTGTGGGCAGTGTGGGCAGTGTGTGCAGTATGGGCAGTGTGTGCAGTGTGTGCAGTGTGGGCAGTGTGTGCAGTGCAGTATGGGCAGTGTGGGCAGTGTGTGCAGTATGGGCAGTGTGTGCAGTGTGTGCAGTGTGGGCAGTGTGTGCAGTGCAGTATGGGCAGTGTGGGCAGTGTGTGCAGTATGGGCAGTGTGTGCAGTGTGTGCAGTGTGGGCAGTGCAGTGTGGGCAGTGTGGGCAGTGTGTGCAGTATGGGCAGTGTGTGCAGTGTGTGCAGTGTGGGCAGTGTGGGCAGTGCAGGCAGTGCAGTGTGGGCAGTATGGACAGTGTGTGCAGTGTGTGCAGTGTGGGCAGTGTGTGCAGTGCGGGCAGTGTGGGCAGTGCAGTGTGGGCAGTATGGACAGTGTGGGCAGTGTGTGCAGTGTGGGCAGTGTGGGCAGTGCAGTGTGTGCAGTGTGTGCAGTGTGGGCAGTGCAGTGTGTGCAGTGTGTGCAGCGTGTGCAGTGCAGTGTGGGCAGTGTGGGCAGTGCAGGCAGTGCAGTGTGGGCAGTGTGGGCAGTGTGTGCAGTATGGGCAGTGTGGGCAGTGTGTGCAGTGCAGTGTGGGCAGTGTGGGCAGTGTGGGCAGTGCAGTGTGGGCAGTGTGGGCAGTGTGTGCAGTATGGGCAGTGTGGGCAGTGTGGGCAGTGCAGTGTGTGCAATGTGTGCAGTGTGGGCAGTGTGGGCAGTGTGTGCAGTGTGTGCAATGTGTGCAGTGTGTGCAGTGTGGGCAGTGTGTGCAGTGCAGGCAGTGTGGGCAGTGTGTGCAGTGCAGGCAGTGTGGGCAGTGTGGGCAGTGCAGGCAGTGCAGTGTGGGCAGTGTGTGCAGTGTGTGCAGTGTGGGCAGTGTGGTCAGTGCAGGTAGCCCTGGATGGCCAGCCCGTGTCCGGAGCCACCGCCGCAGGCAGGGCACGGGGGCTGTGTGGTCAGTGCTGTGCACTGTGGTCACTGTGCAGTGTGGGCAGTGCAGGCAGCCCGGATGGCCAGCCCGTGCTCGGTGCCACTGCCACAGGCAGGGCACAGGGGCTGTGTGGGCACTGTGGGCAGTGTGGTCAGTGCAGTCATTGCAGTCAGTGTGTGGTCAGTGTGGTCAGTGTGGCCAACCCGGATGGCCAGCCCGTGCCCGTGTCCGGATCCAGTGCCACAGGCAGCGTATGGGGGCTGTGTGTGCAGTGTGGTCAGTGTGGGCAGTGCAGTGTGGTCAGTGTGGTCAGTGTGGTCAGTGTGGTCAGTGCAGTGTGGGCAGTGTGGGCAGTGCAGTGTGGTCAGTGCAGTCAGTGCAGTCAGTGTGGGCAGTGTGGTCAGTGCAGTCAGCGCAGTCAGTGTGGTCAGTGTGGTCAGTGTGGCCAGCCCGGATGGCAGCCCGTGCCCGTGTCCGGAGCCACAGCCGCAGTCAGCATACGGGGGCTGTGTGGGCACTGTGGTCAGTGTGGTCAGTGTGTGTGGTCAGTGTGGTCAGTGTGGCCAGCCCGTGCCCGTGTCCAGATCCAATGCCACAGGCAGGGCACGGGGGCTGTGCGGGCAGTGTGGTCAGTGCGGGCAGTGTGGTCAGTGCGGGCAGTGCGGTCAGTGCGGGCAGTGCGGTCAGTGTGTGTGGTCAGTGTGGTCAGTGTGGCCAGCCCGTGCCCGTGTCCGGATCCAATGCCACAGGCAGGGCACGGGGGCTGTCCCCGAAGGTGTGTCCGTGCCCTGCCAGCCTGGCACGGCCGAGTGCAGCGGCCCTGCCCCATGGCCAGGGGCACGGGCAGCTGGTCAAACCTGAGGGGAAATTCTGCATTGCTTTAAAGATACGATACTGAAAGAAACAAAAGGAAGTCATTGCCTGCCTTCTAGCAAGTTTTTACACCTTTTTTGAAACATTGTTTAGAACTTCTCTTTTATGTTTGTTCGAGGGCTACAACCTGGCCTCCACTTAAAAGCGCTTAATACATACACTTTTATAGCTCAAATCCGAAGTGACGAGAGAAAGGGAATGAGAAAGGGCCAAGTGGCATGCCTTGAGGAACATGGGCAGTGCTTCCCCGGCATCATGGAGCACCTGGCACTCAGGAAGTCAGAGCTGTAAGCTGAGCTTAACCCAGAACAAAGAGCTCAACAAGGCCTCCAAATGCCTTGTGCCCAAAAATCACACGTATCATCCCGGCACTCCAGCAAGCTATGATCAGAAGTGTTTATCCACAATCTGTCAAAGAAGTCTTTGTGCTGGTATTTGATTGACAACAACCCCTTTGATAAATCTCAGTGGGTATGAACCTATAAACTACAAATAGATACCTACATAAGTAAAATCTTGATTATATTTTGACAAATATAATTCTCCCTCTCTGATACAGAAAAATACAGAGAGCAGTCATGATGAAAATTATCTGTAAAAGTTTTAAATCACCATCTTAAAGAGGTTATTAAATAGTATTTTAAACCACAGTGGGAGTTGGACTTTTCTGCTGACTTTGATTAGTTTTTTTTTCCAGAATAATTTTAGTTAAAAGAGTTGAAAGAAAAAGTTTAAGGAAGTACTTTCAGCCACTTATAACGCTTTGATTATCACACAGCCGTTAGATTTAAGCTTCATTGGATACCTTATGATAATGGGGTTTTTTTTTATATCAAAAGGCAAATTAAAATATTCCTCTTTCTGCCATTCGTTCGTAAGACTCCTTGCGCTGGCAGTGTGTTTTGGTCGGAATAAGATGTTTCTGCCCATACAGCAAACGATTTGCAATGTGCTCGGATGTGTCCCCACCAAGGCCAGGCAAGAGCCCCGGAGCGGGACGTGTCTGTTAGAGCGGCTGTGCCGGCGCCCTGCAGGGCTGCGGGCAGTCAATAGATGGCAGCGCATCTCCTTGGAACGGCTCGGCACGGCACGGCTCGGCACGGCACGGCTCGGCACGGCACGGCTCGGCACGGCACGGCACGGCTCGGCACGGCCAGGGCAGCACGGCAATGCACGGCACGGCTCGGCACGGCACGGCACGGCACAGCTCGACTCGGCCAGGGCAGCACGGCAATGCACGGCACAGCACGGCACGGCACGGCACGGCCAGGGCAGCATGGCAATGCACGGCACGGCTCGGCACGGCACGGCACGGCTCGACTCGGCCAGGGCAGCACGGCAATGCACGGCACGGCACAGCACGGCTCGGCACGGCACGGCTCGGCATGGCTCGGCACGGCTCGGCGCGGCCAGGGCAGCACAGCAATGCACGGCACGGCACAGCACGGCTCGGCACGGCTCGGCACGGCACGGCTCGGCACGGCTCAGCTCGGCTCGGCACGGCACGGCACGGCACGGCAATGCACAGCATGGCACAGCTCGGCGCGGCAATGCACGGCACGGCTCAGCACGGCTCAGCACGGCACGGCACAGCACGGCTCAGCACGGCACGGCACGGCACGGCTCAGCAAGGCACGGCAATGCAAGGCAATGCACGGCACGGCATGGCTCGGCACGGCACGGCAATGCAAGGCAATGCACAGCACGGCACGGCTCGGCACGGCACGGCACGGCAATGCAAGGCAATGCACGGCACGGCACGGCTCGGCACGGCACGGCAATGCAAGGCAATGCACAGCACGGCACGGCTCGGCACGGCACGGCATGGCATGGCACGGCATGGCACGGCAATGCAAGGCAATGCACGGCACGGCACGGCTCGGCACGGCACGGCAATGCAAGGCAATGCACGGCACGGCACGGCTCGGCACGGCAATGCACAGCACGGCCAGGGCAGCACAGCATGGCACAGCACGGCTCGGCACGGCACGGCACGGCTCGGCACGGCACGGCACGGCACGGCACGGCACGGCACGGCACGGCACGGCACAGCCAGGGCAGCACAGCACGGCACGGCTCGGCACGGCACGGAACAGCCTGCGCCAGGACAGCCTGCAAGGGCCCAGATTCCGCCCAGCACTGGCAAACATTAACCAGGAACACTTTACCCAGTGCAGAACACTGGGACAAACCGAGACAGCCTCTGAGAACGGAGCCAAAACCCAGCGTACTATCATCATCATCATCATCATCATCATTATTATTATTATTACTATCACAAAACGGAGCCCCTGAGCTCATCTGCACAAACACGGAGCTCCATGTGGGATCTCCCCATCAAGTCACCAAAAGCAGTTTAAGTTGAGTGTTTGCATCCCTGGCTGAAGCACAGCAAAAGCTCTTCTGTGGCCCCAAAGCTGGGCCATGACAGCCACAGCAGCACTTTTGTTTTAAACATTTGCTCTTTTCCTTAATGCTGCTATCCTGCTTGTACCAAAACATTCACTCTGCTGCAGGAAAATTGCAAGATGACTTCTGTGGTGAAATACTACTGTGCTGATATGAGAGTATAAAACCTTGGCTTTTTGTTACAATCCTACAGCTATAAATATATATATATTTACATATTTATATATGTAACATATTTAAACATTATATATAATTCTAATTTAGAAGTTTAGTTTCTTGCCAGAACATTATTTACTTCTGGTCTGCTTCAGGTGCAAATGAGAATATTTAAAGGGAATAATAAAAGACAAATTTTAAATAATTCAGATAATGCAAGCAATTTACTTATTGCAAATACCAACCATGTCTTTTACTACACAAATTTTAAAATTCCAGGCTTAATTCAACTGCTAATGTAA
The DNA here is from genome assembly GCF_903797595.1 of Erithacus rubecula. Classification (NCBI taxonomy): domain Eukaryota; kingdom Metazoa; phylum Chordata; class Aves; order Passeriformes; family Muscicapidae; genus Erithacus; species Erithacus rubecula. The sequence goes on along the minus strand of NW_027636027.1, from coordinate 96,568 downwards.
CTTTCAGCCAAAGGTACTTGTCCCATGCAAAAAATGAAGGTGTTCAAAACATTTCCCACGTCAGAAATGTGTATTATTTGCAGATAAACTGCTCTTCACTGCAAAGTAAAAATCTGTTTATCAGAAGGTAGGGCCTGATGCAAAACCAATTAGCCTGTGTGTGTTCGTATTTCACCACGCTTCAAAATGTCCCCAAAATGCACCATAAATTTCCAAACGGGTGTTTTTAACAATGTGCCCATATTTGTAACCACTGCATTTTCTAACAAGAACATGTTTGGACACGTTTTCTCAGCTCTACTTTGCATTAAGTGTAAACCGTGAGTGCTTTGTGCAAAATTCACAGAAATAATTTCTCACCTCAAGGTACCTCAAATTTTGTTCTACTACAGCACTTGGTCAAGTTTAAGCTACCCCCTACTTTCCTTTTACAGACATAAATATTTTATAAGTGTTGAATGCAACTCACTTTTTGAAGAATTTTCAATGGCAGGTGCGACTGAAATTAAATTACATCTTTTATCTCAGTTAAAAACAGAACTCAGGATGTTACTGCACCAATTTCTATCTGATTATTAAGTTCCAAGTGTTAAAAACATTTCAGAAATTGTTTTTACATGCACCCTTAGGGATTAAAATGAAAAACAGCATTTACCTTTTTCCTACTTCCAATTTAAAAACAAAACAAAACAAACAGAAATACTCAGTGAATACAGCTTTTTTTCTCTCATAATGTTTTTCTTTAAAAAAATCCAAAACCAACCAAACCAACAAAAAGTCTTTACCAAATCTGTTTAAAAGTAAATTCTCAGGAAGGGTGGAGGATTTCCAGGGTAGATCTTTGTGTTAGAATCATTATGCACAAAACACAAATGAGAGGTTTTAAGTGCAGATTTCTTCTATTCATTGAATTTTGAAGAAAAAAAGCAGAAAAAAGAGCATTCCAGTGCCATGAAGAGGTGGAGGCACAAATTATAAAGCACATCCCATCTAGTGCTTCAGAGAAAAAGCCAAAAAGAAAAGTAGTGGAGAAACTTTTCTACTTTGTTTAGAGCAGAGAACAGGGGTTAATTATCTGTAACAGTGAAAAACGTGTGAGGCCGATCTGGGGAGCCACGACAGAAGAAGTGCAGAGCAGAAACAAAGCCCTGATTTTTAAAGGTGTTTTTATGTTTGACAATTTTAGAAATTAATATATTTAAGGACTGTGACACCAATGCAATAATTTATTTTTATTGGTTAAATACTGCACCAGGTTTCAGTATTAACCAAATTTGTATGCATTTTGTTTTATTTTTACATCTGTTTTACATATGAGTAAAAACCTTAAGTGATAAACTGGTTCAGTTTCACAAAGTTTTATTTTCCTGTTTTGGGGATTAACGATCAACTAAGGCAGGCCAAACAAGGAGTCACAGCTATATCCTGACTAACTATAAATTATCTGCAAAAGTTCATGAAATGTTTTTCCTCAAATTCATGTCTCCACTCTAACTGAGATTTATTTTACTCATCTAAGAAGAAAGCTTGTCACACAGATTGACTAATTACCAGCATCTGGGATATCTGAGATGGGATTATTGCTTCTGTTATGCATCCCAACTTAAAATTTAATGCTCTGTGTGTAAATGTGGTCACTGAGAGAAGAGAGGCAAAGCACTAATTCAATTATTACAGTATTAAAATGAAATAAGAAATTTTAAAGATGCTTAAAAAATAGTGACAGTGTTTCATTGCCTTCTTCAGTTCAAAAACTCTTCAGATGTTTATTATCTTCTCAGAGAAGATGCTTATCTATATTTTATGGTCAGCAGTTCACAGAGGAGTAAATAGGTTGGGTGTAGAAGAAAATAAAAAAGGTGTTTCTACTTACTGTTAGGTGATACTGCCTCCATATTTCTGGGCAAGCCTGGAAAATAAAAATATTGATCAGCTAGGAGCATGAAACAAGGTGCTTTACAGCCTGTTGGTTTTGGCATAACACAGTATCCACTGGTGTCGGTCACAGGAAAATAAGAAGCTTAACTGAAAGGGTCTGCATTTCAGCTTCAAAAACCCGGCTAGACAGTTTAATTGAATTTTACACTGGTTTAACACACTCCCTGCCATTGTCAGAAAGCCAGTAACAGTTTTCCCTCTGCCCTTTTTCTCCGAGGGGCAGAAGTTTGGGAGAGCAGCGTGTTCGTGGCTGTGGGAAGCATTAACGCCGCAAAACAAACAGGGGCGCATGGAAATTCTACATTTTATGGCATTTTAAATTTAAATAATGCTCTACAAATTAAATCACAAGGTGCCTTCCTTTAACTTAGGAACAGAAATATTTTATCTTTTTTGTACGTATCTCCTTCCTAATCAAAATATAATTGTTACATGTAATAATCCTCAGCAGCCTCATGTCAGATGAATTGTAAACAAGAACCATAACAGATTGCTTTAATGTTGCTATTTTTACAATGACTTGCTTGCTTTTTTTTTTTTTAATTTTAGTTTTTTTTTTATTGCCAGACTTTCATACCAAGTCCTAAGTGCAGCCCTTTGAAATAGAAAATAAATTCAGAGCAGGTTTTTGAGTCTCAGAAGTGACACAATTGACCTGAGGGACGCATGAAAGATGGTAAGAGGAAAGCGTGGATCTTTAAAACAAAACCTGAACATGCTGGTGCTCACTGAGGCTCAGATCACCCTCTCAGGAGCTCCTAATGCTTTTACAAAATGTACAATATTTCCGACAGCCCCTGAGCCACAGACAGACATGGAAATTGTGGCACATTTTGTCATTTTGGTGCACAGCTACTGCAGCAGAGGGCTTTCACTTCTCTTTAGAACATTCACCCTCTTATTGCAGCAGCTCCGCACTCATTCGAACAATTAGCAACTTGGTTTGCCAGCCTTCATTTTAAGTACTTTAAAAAGAAATATGGTATTCCATGGCTTTTCCATAATATGCTGCAGCTGCAATTTCAAACATTGCAGCCTCATGACTACTTGTAAATGAGTACTATTAGCATTTCTTTAGATTTCGAATAAATTTTTCACTAATGCCCAAATTCTTTTATTTTCATGGAGCATTTTAATTAAAAAAAAAAAAACCCACACCACAAACAGTATCTCTCAAAATAAAATCCAAGTTTTTGCCAGTCACCCTGTGGCACATACAGTATGTTTTTCCCAGATGTGATGGAAATTATATTATTTATTATTCATTCTGCCAGTAACATAATTGTCTGTAGAAAAATCTACAATCTGCTCTGTGTAACGGTTTAACATTTCTCCTCTTACTCATATACTGTGTGCAAATATTTGTTTTATATTAATATTTCTATAAAGGAAATGTGTGAAGGACATCACATTCCTCACCGAGGATCTGACAGTTTGAACACACTCGAGCTGTCTTTGAGCACAAACAAAAGGATTTGCCTCCTTCCCTAACTTAGCCAGGGTTCAGAGAGGCAACATACAAACACTCTGCAGCCTGTAAAAATATTGTAGCAGAGCCCTGAGCATCTCCCTGAGCCCTGAGGAGGTTTCAGCTGCGCAGGACAGCTGTGCTGGTCCGGCTCAGGGGTAGCAGGCAGTTATTTATACATTAGTTATGGATAGTTTTCGATTACCACACTGTGCCCAGGCTAATATGGTCGAACAATTGCAATCAGTGAGTTGTCCTATACTGGCAAAATGCCACTCTGTGGTATGACCTTTACTCACACGACTGCTGTTTGATAGTAATAATAATCATCATCATCATCATCAAAATAATTTTTGAATAATTGTTTGGTTGGGTGTTTTTTCTGCTCTGGACACAAAGACATCACTCTGAGCAAAGATCCGTAGCTCTGAGTGAGAACCACAGCTGGCAGAGCTCTTGTGAAAACCTGGGAGAGGCACAGCCCCAGACCCTTCGTGGTGTTTTATCCTCAGGGAGGTTTTCAGGGTTAGTGAAAATCAGAAGGTAAGCACAAAGGTGGGAAGGCTAAGCATATTTCTTCATTTGGGTGGTGACTCGGGGTGACACTGCTCAGCATTATGAAGTGGGGTACAACAGCTGAGGAGGGGTGAATTTTAAACAACAGCTTTTTAGAGATGATGCTTTTAACCAGAGTATCAGCACTTTGCATCAGCTCAGGGCTGTTGTCTGCATCTTATATTGTGGAATGACAAATGCTATGATTAACAATTGCTACAAATAGTGGCTCGTCAAATGAAGCAGAGAGGTTTGCTATGGAAGAGAGCATAGCCAGACACACGCTGCCAAACCCACGCTTCTCCTTATTTATTTAAAAGAACTTAACCATGAACGGCCCTCGTTGAAAGGAACACCCTTGTGGTACCCAGCCACTATGGCAGCGTGATGAACTGCATTAAAATAAAATCGCCTTTATTTGCTGCCCCAGCGGTCCGACCTTACGTGCATTCAGATGTACCAGCACAAAAGGTGCCTGCCCCGGCAGGTGGGCTGGGTTTGGGGCAATCCCGCACCTGCCAGCACCTCGGGCCATTGTCCCCGAGCCCCCCGGGACCACGTCCAGCCCCGGCCACCTCCGGCCACCCCTGGCCGGGCCATCGCCCCCGCCTGGCGCCGGCCAAGGGCAGAGCCCGCGCTGCGTGCTGCACGTTCTGACCCGTATTGAATTTTATCAGGTGCTAATTATTGTTTTACCAGAACAACGGCTTAATGCATCTGTTGTTTAATTCCCACTTCCCTATTCTCCGATGTGAACATCAAAGAAAATAAAACACTCAATCTCCAACAGCCCCTGACAGCAGACCGGGACTCGAGAGCTCAATAGACGAGGCCCTTGCCACCAGTTCTCATATTTCCACAACAATGAGCAAACACAAAACCGGCACTAAGCGGCCTTTGCCGCTTTCCGCTCGCTCGGCCGGGCGTCTGCCGAGCGGGCCGGGCGAGGGGCGAGGGGCGAGGGGCGAGTGTTAGCCCCGCTGGCGGCGAGCGCGGCCAGCCCAGCCCAGCCCGGCCCCATCCCCATCCCCATCCCCATCCCCATCCCCATCCCCATCCCCATCCCCATCCCCATCCCCATCCCCATCCCAGCCCAGCCCAGCCCAGCCCCATCCCCAGCCCAGCCCAGCCCAGCCCAGCCCAGCCCCATCCCCATCTCCAGCCCATCCCCAGCCCAGCCCAGCCCAGCCCCATCCCCATCCCCAGCCCAGCCCCAGCCCAGCCCGGCCCGGCCCAGCCCAGCCCAGCCCGGCCCGGCCCAGCCCAGCCCAACCCAGCCCCATCCCCAGCCCAGCCCAGCCCAGCCCAGCCCGGCCCGGCCCAGCCCGGCCCAGCCCAGCTCAGCCCCAGCCCAGCCCAGCCCCAGCCCAGCCCCAGCCCAGTCCAGCCCCAGCCCCAGCCCAGCCCATCCCCATCCCCATCCCCATCCCCATCCCCATCCCCATCCCCATCCCCATCCCCATCCCCATCCCCAGCCCAGCCCAGCCCCAGCCCCAGCCCAGCCCAGCCCATCCTCAGCCCAGTCCAGCCCCATCCTCAGCCCCAGCCCAGCCCAGCCCAGTCCAAACCCAGCCCCAGCCCAGCCCAGCCCAGCCCAGCCCAGCCCAGCCCAGCCCAGCCCAGCCCAGCCCCATCCCCAGCCCAGTCCAGCCCAGCCCCATCCCCAGCCCAGCCCAGCCCAGCCCGGCCCCACTGTACTCGGCACGGATCGCCCAAATGCACGCGCTGACAGGAGACCGGGACGGGCCCGCGGCTCCCCGGGAGAAAATGTAGCTGTGATGAGTGACAGGGCTTTCAGGAAATATGTTCACAATCACAGACAGTGAAGGCCATGACCTAGATCGTTTAAGAGCTTGTCTTGTCAAATTATCAAAAGCTTCTTCGTCTCTGAATAAAGAGTGACATAAGTGAGTGTCAGAAAGCTGCAGGCTGACAAGCCAAGCATACAATAACAGCATGCACGTCACATACTTGCCGAACACCGCCACGGCTAGCGGCAAATCTTAATGAGAGCGCGGCTGGCCCAGGAGACTTGGGTCCCTGCTGGCACAGCTACTCATCTCGCAAAAATCCTTCAGCTCCGAGTCAGTTATGGTCTGACACGACGACTACAATTACTAAACACAACTTTTTAACAGAATCCTCTGGTGCTTTGTCAAAGAGGCAGCGGCTGCTTGGAGCTGCCCCGCTGCAAGCCGCCACAATAAAACAAAAGATTTGCCAAAACACACACTTTTCATCACCTCCGCATGGGAACTGCCGCGGAAAACACACAATGCTTCCCTTCAAAACCACTCCTGCACCAGCAGATGTCGAGACCTCTCCCCACGCTGCCGGCGCAGACAGCGCGGTGCCGGGCGGACAAAGCTGGCACTGCTGGTGTCACCCTGGTGGGGACAGCCAGCGGTGTGCAGGCTGGGCAGGGACACCGAGGGACAGCCAGAGGTGTGCAGGCTGGGCAGGGACACCGAGGGACAGCCAGCACTGTGCAGGCTGGGCAGGGACACCGAGGGACAGCCAGAGGTGTGCAGGGTGGGCAGGGACACCCAGGGACGGCCAGAGGTGTGCAGGGTGGGCAGGGACACCGAGGTACAGCCAGAGGTGTGCAGGGTGGGCAGGGACACTGAGGGACAGCCAGCACTGTGCAGGCTGGGCAGGGACACCGAGCAGCCCGGGACAAAGAGCAAACGTGGCACTCTGTGCCCAGCAGAAGCGGGGCACGTGGAGCAGCTGCTCCTGTGGAACAGTCCCACACCTCCAGCCCATCCCAGCCCACAGCAGTGTGCCACAAACAGGGGCAGCAGGAACTGCCCTGGAGAGAAGAGGCCACTGGTGGTTTGCATGCCCAGGAAGTTGTCAGAACATGCAGAGAAGATGCCACTGCAAGCACCCAGTTGGTTCTTGGGCAGGAGTGCTGGCAACAAGGGCATTTGGGCATTTGGGGGGGCATCAGACACAGCACGGCTATAGGGCACTGAGCACTGGGCACTGCTGCCTGCCAGCTCCTGGGACAGCCCGTCCAGCCCACCGTGCAGCTGCATGCTGGTTCTCCAGGTGTACGGGAGACATGGCCACCTCTGCCTGCTCCCTGCCACATCCCCTCTCCATGGAGTCCTCCTCCCACCCCTGCTGCTGGCAGCTGAGGCTGCACCCCACCACAAGGCTCGTGACACCCTCCCAAGGGCCACTGAATCAGCCAGAAGCAGCTGCTGTGGTGACCCTCCCAAGGGAACCAGGCCAGGCCAGGCTGCTTCCAGGACACCTCCAGCTGAGAGGACACTGTGTGCTCTCAGCACTGTCTCAGGAGAAGAGCTCTAGCAGATCATAAATGTATGCCCATAAAATGTTTTAAGTAACTTTGAATGTTTCCTAACCAAAGTCGGGGAAGCACCTTGAAATGCCTCACATTCACTTCTGGATCAAAGTGGGAAGTTGGTCTGAGAGACTGTGCACAAGAGCGTGTTCTGCACCCTTTGAGTTACAGTAAAAGGGAGCAAACTTGCTGAGAAAGACAAATTACAACTTCCTTTGACCATCCAAAGCATTTCATGAAATGTGTTTGATAACAACAAGATGGGGATTTCCCTTTTTTACAAGGAGATGCATGAGAAAGACAAGGAGTGATAGCTACAAGTTACTCAGGGGAGATGTCAGGTGACACAGGAGAAAACTTTTCATGATGAGAACAATTATTTCTTGAGAAAAGTGGTAGTTTCCCCAGAACTGGACATTCTTAGGATTTGGCTGGGCTGCCTTGAGTAGACTTTTGCCAAGAAACGTTTGGGATGATGATCAGGTGATCCATCAAGCCCCTTTCAACCTTGTGTTGTAGGGTTCTGATTTCTCTTCCTCACTGCTCCCATTCCCTCTGGAAGCAGGGCAGATCTGCACCCCTCAGTAAGGAGCCTCCAGGTCTGCTGCTGACCACACACAGTCACCTTGGCCTGTCCCTTCCCAACCTGGCTTCTACTGCCTTTGTCAGGTGTACTGGGAGGAATGATGAACAGCTGATCCCTCGACTGATTCTGAAGCTCTTTACAGACCCTCTCTCTGTCACCTCCCTTCAGGAGTTGTGGCCATGCTGAGGGATACAGAATACAGGGACCAAAGCTGTGCCCAGGTGCTCCTGTTTTCCTGATTATTCCAAATTCCTAACATTCCACAGCTTTTATTTTATTTTATTTTATTTTATTTTATTTTATTTTATTTTATTTTATTTTATTTTATTTTATTTTATTTTTTTTTTTTTTTTTTTTTTTTTTTTTTTTTTATTTTATTTCATTTTATTTCATTTTTAATTATTTTTTTACAGCTTGTGAAGACTAAACTGTTTTTTTGTAGAATCATATCTCATAACTAGTATCTGAGCCCAGAACAGTAATATGCAGAACCTATTATTTTATATGCCAAGATGGGATTATTTAATTTTACATTTATTGTCACCCAATTTCAATTGGCATTTTATTGTGTTCTCCCTCTGATTCTTACAGTTCTCGGGCAGTTCTGCACAGCTGGCTCACAGCACTGGCTCTGTAAGTAATTCAGTCTTCTCAGCAAATCTTGTTGCCCCATTGTTCACCCTTTTCCATGTCACACTAGCATATCCCACCTTTATCCTCTTACTCCATGCCTGTTTAGTTTGCTTGAAAGCTTTCGGTCAGGAACTTTGTAAAACGCCTTTTGGAATTTGTAGACTATGTCAACTGGATCGTGTTTACACACATGCTTGTCAACCTGCTCCTTTGAGGAACTGCAGAGATCCCTGAGAACGGGGATTTCCTCTACAAAGGCAGCCTTGGCCCAGCCCATGTATATGATTTTTCACACCCGTCCCAGTGCCGTGGCTCCTGCCCCGGGGGTGCACACGTGCAGTGGGGCCCAGCTCCCCTGGCACATCACCTGCACCCTGCCCTTGGCTGGAGCTCAGTTACCAGCCCTGCACAGGCACGGGGTGGCTGCTGCCATCACTGCCTGGGCCCTGTCACCCTCACGCTCCTCTGCAGCTTTTGGGCAGTCATTACCCAGTTTTGGTAACAGGCCAGCACTTACAGATTCATAGCAACCCTCACATTATTTTCCATTGGACAACTTCTCTGGTGCTCCCCTGCACAAAGTAAGATTTCAGCATGGGAGCATCCCTGGATTCTTCTGCTGTGAACATCCCAGATGCAAAAAAATACCTTTAGGCCACCAGCAGCAACCTTGTCCTGCCCAAGTGTTCCTTTGTGACTTGATCACCTGCTGGTTTCACAGGCTTTCTGCTCTGATCTCAGGAAAGATTTACTGCAGGTCTGGATTCCTTTGCCTTTCTTTGCCATGCCATCTCTCTCTGTGAGGACTGGGCAGGTGAGCTCCTGCTCTGATGCCCCAGTATTCACACAGGTGAAGGACACCCCGCCTCACACCTCCCATGCAGGAGTGCAAAGAACTGCCCCAAGAGTCAAAGAAAAACCTTTCTGATTTAAGGTGGACGTAAATGAGCAGAAAAAATACATGCTGTGTTGTTCCTGCATGGCTCAAGTAGGATTTAAATGCTTGTATGACAGAGCACTCCTGATTCTTTAAAGAAAGATTAAAGATTCTTCATGATTCTTTAAAGAAAAGAATACGGACTTATGAGAACTGGTGTCATAAAATGTGTAAAAGAAAAAAGATGGCAAAGAAAGGATGCTTCATTACAGATTGCAATTTTGTCCCACTGCCCAACAGAACGAGGGTGCAGAAATGTACAATTCACATTCTTTAAAGGTATTGTGGGCACATTAGCTATAAGCAAAAGTACATCTGGAAGACATTTACATATCATAAGAAATTGCAACTCCAAAATATGCTGGTTGTCCTCTGAACATCTCATGTACCACTGTGGCATGCTCTTTGACCAAACAGAAGAAGTAAAGGCAGGAAGGAGACACTTTGAAAGAGACTCAAATATTTCTGAGTTTCAAAAAATCCAGTGTTTACAGAATCCCACAGGTGTATTTGGAAAACAAACATATAGGCCATATTTATAGATAGAAACTGAAGTGTGAATGTATGTCAAAATTATCCCAGCTTGCCTTTTATCCTTTTTTGTGCTTAATTCAAGAGAAAAAATATCATAAACACTTGACTGCTACAACTAGGATTGAATTTTGGTGACATAAAACCATAATAATAAAACACAAGATGAAAGAAAGAGACAACTACCTTCGTTCTGCCTTTACTTTTGTTCTATGCTTTACTTTAGTAGATCTTGTCAAACCCAAAGCCTTCAAACTACTTCTAACAGCATTTTCACTGATTAATATTTAATCATAGTGAAAAAAACAGAGATGTAGAATTCCTGATGCTTCAGGATTACTCTTTACTTTTTCCTGGTACATTTACAGATACTGTGTCTCCTGATTTCAACCTTTCACGGCCGAGCAAAAAGGACATTTTTGTCCACCCCTGCTAGACTGAACCAAACTAAAGACAGAGCTTTGGTTTGTTTCCTTAGAACCACTCTCCATGAAATCTCTGACAGTGCAAAGTGCTGCCTAACACAACACTGGCACACAGTCAGGCAGCGGGCAGCAGGTGCAGTGACAGGGATGTGCAGCCCAGTGCCCACCTCTGCCAGCCCCGGCCAGCTGTGTGCGGGCCATACTCACATCAGCAAAGTGGCCCCTCATGTCGCAGCGGTGGCAGTGCTTGTTCCAGTAGGCTCTCTCCAGGCACTCCCTGAAGCAGTGCCCGGGCAGGCAGCAGTTCAGGCAGAAACGTGCCGGGCAGCTGTGCTGCAGGTGGTCCCTCCCTGCACACAGGCAGCAGGGGGGAACTTTCTGTGGAGAAACAAGCGCAGCGTCCCGGTCAGAGCAGCGCTGCGGATCCCTCCAGCAATGCTGCCCCGACTCGGTGCGTGGGGGCGGCTGGGCGGGCACTCAGCTGCCACCTGGACACACAGTTCAGCACTTGGACTGACAGACAGACACACAGACAACTATTCTGAGGCCAAACTGTATGTCTGCAAAGCTGCTGGGTGTATTTCTGCCTGAGGATCCTGTGGGATGTGCTCATTCTGAGCTCTCGTGGGTAACAGCCCCGCAGACTGAGGGTTTTACAGACCCATTGTTGGGAGCTGGTAAATCCAGGCTGTCGTGCCGTGGCTCCCACTTGACTGGCTGACTTCTAAACTTCAAGCCACAGAACAAGTTTTTGGAACATTTGGCATCTATCTGAGCTCCTTAAAGTTAGCTCCAGTTTTATCCTGTCCACGGTTTTTAACAGTGTTCATATCATGACTCATTGTAATTTCTGCTTTCACTCATTTACTAAGGCTGTATTTCTGATTCCATGGATTCTCTTGTTGAAAGTACAATTGAAAAATATTTTACACTTACTGACTGTTTTACCATATGAAAAAAAAAAAAGAAAAAAGAAAGTTCTGTATGGCATTTGATTTTTTCTTTTTTTTTTTGCTCTGTTTACAGACACATAGTTTACTGGAAGCTGTTCCTGCCCATGGCAGGGGGATGGAACAAGTTAATCTTTAAGATCTCTTCCAACACAAACCATTCAATATGATTCTACATGATATCTACATTATTCTTCTACAAAAACAATAAAAGCAATGACATCACCAAACAGAGGGGATAATTTTATAAAGTAAACTGACCTTGTGCAAGCTATCCTGCAGCTCAGAGCACTGCCTCAAAGGAAGCGCAAACCACTGAGACAATGCTTCCAACAGCAAGCACTAAGGTACATTAGGAAAAGAGCAGAATGCTCAGTGATGTAAGCGCTGCAGTTACCTTTGGAGTGGGGCAGTTCTTGGACAGGTGTCCTGGCCTGTGGCAGTTCCTGCAGGTGACATTCTTGGCAGCTGAGTAGTACCGCGCGCTGCCGTGCCTGGCGTAGTTGGAGATCTGTGCCTGGTGCAACAGAAATGCAGTTACCACTCCAGACTCTGCTCTGGGAGCTGGGAATTACAAAGGTCACTGCTGGCAGTGATCCAGCAGAAATCTAATGTTTCACTCAGTTTACACACACAGGTTTGGAATGGGTAATTCTGTTACAGAGAAACCTGCATTGTCTGGAAGAAAAGTTCTTGTTTGAACTTCCGTTTCAGGACATTCTGTTTTGGTATTTAAAACACCAGTTGTGGAGCTTTCCCTCAATTAGACAAGATACTTTTACTCACTGTGCTACGTCAGGACAAAATGCAATTTTCTCCAGAACACAAATATAATGAACATCAATTGCAAATGCAAGTTACATATTGCCTTGCACACATTAAGCCAAACTGCTTGGACAAAGTACAATGCTATACAAGTCTGGATGAAATCTGCAATTTGCAATTGTAAAGAAAGACTTAAAAAGGGAAAAGGGGAGAAAAAAAAAAAAAAAAAGGGAAGCTGGAAACAACTGTCTCTCTCTCAGTGACCTCACACAGACTTTCTGTGTAGGCAGCCAGAATTGAAAACCCTATCTACAACTATCATTGCCTTATAAAAATCACAAGTGAAAAAAAAAAAAAAAAAGTGAAATTTCAGAGGAATGAACAGGAGAGGTATAAAAACATTATTTCTTCTCAGGGAAAGAATTTGTTAATGTGCCTTGATTGTAGGAACTGTACTGGGCGTTGTAAAGAGAAAGGGAAGGAGCTGGACACAGCAGCTGAAGCTCAGCCCGGGGAACTCCGGGCTCAGTGTCCCTGCTCTCCACACTCTGCCTGGCAAGGGCCAGCTGCCTGCACCACCTGGGGCTCACAGATACAGGCAGGAAGAGCTGGAGTCCCTCTGCCCAGACTGTGGGAGCTCTCCAGCTCTGGCCATCCCTGCCTCTGTGCCAACCCCAGCTCAAGAACTCCTTCCCCTGTGGGAGGACACTGATAATCGTCCCACAGGAACACCACAGAGGGGCTTTTCAACCCCATTTATTTTATTCTACTTGTTAATAAGCAACACAAAGAAGATTCATAAAAAGATTTAGTTGTCCGTATTTACCTCTAAGTCTTTATGAGAGATGGACCAGTCCACATCAATTTTTCCTGGAAAACAAAATGATAATTATTTATATTTAATTTACATGAATATTTTTCTGTAATATATTCAACATGATGATTTTTGCAGTTATTGAAACTGCTGACAGATTGTGATGTACTAAAGCAGTGAAACTAATTCCATCTTTGGTAAAGGAAGCTACTGACCCACCGGGCACCAAATCTGTCACTCGAGTACCAGCACAAGTGCAACTAAGGAGGAGTTTTTCTGACACCACACGCTTGTCCTGAGCCCTGGGGTTTAAATTGAGGTGGGGATTTAACTCTTCCAGAGGCATGGGCTCCGAGGGTCCTGACTGCAGCCACTGGAGCTGTCCCTGCTGCCTTGGTGGGGATGGCCAGCCCCAGCCCAGGCGTGGGAGCACAGATACTGCACAGCAGACACTTCTCCTCCTGCTGAATTCACCAAGTCTGTGTCTACAGCCCTGCATCCTGGCGTGCCAACACGACTGAGCATCACCTCAGACACCAGACTGTAAGCTGAGCAAATCTCTTTCCAAACAGGGTTTGGTAATGTGCAATAAATCAGCAGGACACACTGAATTATCGACTGTCACGCCACAGCCTCCTCACATGCAGCCTTTGGGCTGGCAGGAGTCAAAGACACAAACCAAGAAGGAAATGAAAGGGCAATAAGCTAAAGGGATGGGGATGCAGCCCGAGCTGTTAAAAATTCTGCATGTGAATGCAGCTCAGTGCTCTGGCTGCACACACAGCTGTGCTCCCACAGCTGCTCCTCACACTGCAGGGAGACCCACCTCAGCACAGGTGCTCACCTTACCTGCACCTTACAGCAAGTGTTACAGCCTGTGTGCAAATTAATCCTGCAAACTCCTAAATGCAAACTGTCCCACCCTGATCCTGCACCTGAGTCTGAGGCATCCGTGTTACCAACACAAATCACAACATCATCACGATTTACAGACAGCAAAAATTTCTCCAGTTGTGATTGTACTGTTCATTTCCATTAGAAGGTGGATGACTACAAATAAAATTGTATCATCTATAAGTTTATGCCTTTCTCTTAATTCACTGAAAAAGTCAGTAGTTTTGGCTGAAGCACATGATATCATATTGATGCAAGGTATGTCACTCAGGTGCTTTAGAGCACAACACCTGCTTACTGCTGCTCCTCATTAGGCACTCAGGGCTCACACCTGCTCTCACCTGAAGTATTTTTATTTTCCACACTTGTTCATGCCAACGACTGTCACTACTGACAGTGCACTATGTGTCCAGTTAGAGCAGGATGTGGGTGATGCTGAGTGACTGCAGCACAGCCTGCACTGTCCCCCAGCACTGGTGGCATCTCAGGAGCACGGGTGGGACAGTGACACACCAGAGCCCCGCAGCAGAGCAACCTGTGGGGACCCTCCAGGGAAAATACTGCCTTCTGAGGCAAAAGTAAGGAAACACTGTCATATTTGAGTGCATTATTTACAGCTTAAATGACTGTTAGGGAAATTAATTCATAAAGAAAAAGGTATTTGTAATTCAAAGCTCTGCCTTGGCAGTTAGCACGGCAAGTGCTGTGTTGCACAGAAATGCACATGCAGAATGGTCACAGATCAAAATTACCAGCGAATTAACTCCTGTTAATCACCAGGCATGTCCTTCCTGAGGGCAAACCAACCAAGTTTCTCTTCTTCACTGTCAAAATCCCCAGCTTCACAGGGGAAAACCATGATACAGTGATTCAAATACTCCTAATACAAGAAGCTAAAACCGCTCCACTCAGAAAATAAATATAAGACCTTTAATGCTGAATGAAATATTACAAGAAAATCTCCCCTTACTAAATCTTTGATGATCAAAAAGTTAATTGTAATTCAGAATAGATTGCATAAGGCTTTGCTTTCACACACAATAAATTCTTCAGAGTGAAACACCTAGGGAGTTTTGCCCCTGCAACCAAGGTGAAACCCTGCTGTAAGAGACACATAGAAAAATCTGCAACAATATTTCTGGCTGAACACAGCATTGTCTGGCTGTAGATCACGAAATGAATCACAAAACTCTTATCAGATTGACAGGTACTTTCCCTTCCTCCTGCTTTGGTTTGGTTATTTATTTGAATTCACGTGTCCCACGGCAGCCCTGTGGGGCTCCTGGCCCTCCCTGGCTCACCCTGGGGTCTCAGGGTCTCTGTGCCCCATCTCTGCAGCCCTCACCCTCCTCTGCCAGCTTGGTTTTGCTGATGGTGACACACCAAATATATATATATATATATATATATATATATATATATATATATAATTTTTCCTCATCTTCATTTGTTAAATGCTGTCTCCTCTATAAGATTGCATTAATTTCTACACTAAGTTTAATACTACGATTCAGATAAATTCCTCCATTATGATTACATTTATTTCTATACTAAAAAAATACAACAGACTTTATGTATAAACTTCTAGTATTTATATTTGCATTTATACTAACTTGTATTTATACTAACGAAAATGGTGTTGTCAAACTGCAGATCAGGGAAGAAGAGGATGTAGAATGTACACCATTTATATGAAAATGGAAGCCCTGCACAAGGTTCTTCCTTTATCAAGTACCACATTTTGGCTGTCCTCTGCCCCTGCACAATGGGATGAATGGCGAGCAACAGCTTTGCTTTTATTTAAAGAAAAATTTTGAAAGATCATTGAGATTCACATGTATCCTTCCATCACCATGAAAATGTAAATTTCTGAGCAGCGCTCGGGGTGAAGCCAGATTTAGGACCACTGTTCAATGTGCATTCAAACCTCCCCCCTTTCATCCCAGACAGGGAGAGGAGGGGAGGAGGGAGAAGGACCGGCAGTCAAAACCCGAAATTGCCCGGAGGAACAATCTGCTTCCACGGAACAAAACACTGACTGAGAACAAACAATACACGGTTCACAACATTTCCTTATCTGCCCTGCTGCTCCAGGGACCCCAGCAGCTGATCAGGCTGCCCTGGCCAGGCAGGGCTGCCACCCCCTCCCCAAAAAGCACACTCGGGTTTCACTGCCCCGGGCTGGGAGAACACAGATCCCCACACGAGCTCTGCCTGCCCTGCCAGGTTTGCCATCACCCTCCTCACCAACACAGGGGCTGCAGAGCACGGGCATCCCACCCTGAAATAGCACACTGCATTTCCCGAAACAAGAGAGCAAGTGGTCGTGTCCCCCTTCCTTCTAATTGGAAAACACATGATGAGATGTCTTTTATTTATTTTATTTTATGATCAGCCCAGTGAAACAGGACACTTCAAGCTGTGGCACAATGATACGTGGCCTGAAGGGCAAACACATTTCAAAGCTGGGTTTTAAAAATTGGATTTTTACTGGCAATTAATACAGCATATTACAGAATAGAGAATTCTAATTATATTCTACTGCAAGATCTCCATGGCAAGGACTGTTTCAGACATATCTCAGAACAATATTTACCATACCAGGACACAGCTTCTGCTGCTAGCGGAAGAGCATTTAAAAATTATAAGCCTTAAAACCCATTAAAAATCCCTAGATCTGCAAGAATTTTACATTGTGACATGTTACATGTGTCTCAAAATTCCTGACTGTGAGTGATCTGAAGTGATTCAACTCTTACAGTCGTGGAGATGCTGCAATGAGTCTCACATTTGCTGTGCCCCAGTAGCCCTGCTCACAAGAGAAAAAGGAATGGCAGCACGGCTGCAGGAACAGCCCTGGCTCCAGGCACAGGAATTTGGGTGCTGTGCCCCAGGACAGGCTGCACACCTTTCTCTTCTGACAGGTGTGTGTGTGCAGGGTCCTGCCTGTGGTCTGTGCATGTTCCTGTGCCCACCTGTGTGCTCACCTGTGTGCTCACCTGTGCCTGCTCACCTGTGTGCTCACCTGTGTGCTCACCTGTGCCTGCTGCACACCAGCCACGGTGCACAAGCAGCTGGTCCTGCCTGTGCTGGCAGGAACCCCCAGTCCAGCAGCAATTCTGGGTGCAGCAGGGACCCCCCTGCCATGGGCTGCAGCCCCCTCTGCCCACAGCAGCCCTGCTGTCCTGTCCTTAGACACTTGTGGGGATTTCCCAACTTCTCCCTGATAACAGAGAGATGATTTACTTAAAAACAAAGCAGCTGCTGTCCAATGGAATACCTGTCAATATCTCTTTAAGACAGCTTTAAAAGAGATCCTTAAGTCCCGCAGGGAAATCAGTCGATGGAATTGTTGACAGAAGATCCATTTGAGACATTTTCTCATGGCAAAAAAAGACTCTCTGCCTCTCCCTCCATACTAAAATTATGTATGTGCCAGTGGTGTGCACATGTTTTGGCAGCAGGGAAATCCCTGCAACGCTTTATTTTTAGCAACATTTATCAGCCATTTTTGAAAAGCATCACAAAATCCAACAAACAATCCTCAACCCATTCTGAAATTAATTAAAATGTAAGCAGTTGACTGAAGTAAGGGCAGAGCTGGCCAAAATCAAACCAGAGTTCAAACAGGAAAAGAAACTCACACAGGTCTGAGCAGCCCTGTAAAAGTGGGAAACCCCCCAGGAGCTGTAGAAGTCACTTTAAACCAACTTCAGCAGCTGTGAGCCATGGGTGAAGCAGCAGTGGCAGAGAGGAAAGGCTGGCAGCTGTGGGACTCAGCTCCAATCCCCAGCAGCGTGTCGGGGCTGGGGTGGCCACTGCAGGGACAGCACAGGTGAGCTCAGGGCACCTCACCAGGCAGAGATGATTTTTGGTGTTAAAGCAGACACTGACAAACACAGAAACCACCTCAGTGCTGGTGCATCCTGCTGCTCCGTGGGCACTCAGGTCCCTGATAACATATTTTGGCCCTGTACCCCATTTCTGTGCCAAACAGCCCCTCCACAGACCCATCCTGCACCCCCTCCACACACCTGCCCTGCTGAGTCTCCCTCAGCTTCATTTATTCCAGCAGCTCTGCGTGGGTAGAGCACCTCAGTACCAAGTGGGAATAAAAACGCGCAGTGAACAAAGCAAAAGACAATCCTGTAAATCATATTTTTGTGGAATCCGAAATGCAGGGACACATGCTAAACATGAACACGTAGGGTGCCCTTTCCATTATGTAAGCATGCATAATTTCCTGTCTGTTTTCTGTCTGTAACACTGCTTCCTTCAGCACTGGCCACTGCTGGCCATGTTAATTCACAGAACTCAGCGGCTCATGATTTTCAAAGCTTAGCGCAACATTTGCAGAACAAAGTAGGTTTTTCTCTCTTTTTGGTGGGTACAAGCATGGGGACCACAGGAACAGTTAAATTCATGGCATGGTTGGTCTACCACACAGTCGGGGGAATTCTTTAAATAGAGCCTGTCACTCTCTTTGCCCATCAATGGGATTTCCTTCTCAAACTGCTGATTCGTTCAGGTACACAACAGAGGAAATTTCAGTTAACCTTTGTTTCACCCCGGGGAAAAATCTGTCTGAAAAGTATAAAGTGAATAGATTAAAAAAAAAAAAAAAAAAAGAAAAAAAAAGAAAAGCTACAGGGTTATTCTTCCTAGTGTTCACAGCAGTCAAAGTTAAACAGAGAAAAGGAGGCAAACATGAACATTTTATTCCCACCAGAGAATAAAGTATAATATATGATTTAGAAATCCCATTGTCCATACTGTGATTTCTAATTTAGAGAAGGAAAGGATGAACACAAATCTATTGTTCTTATAGGGTGCATCAAGATTTCACTTTTTGACTGTTTTTTATATGACTGAAAAGGGAATAATACTTTCCTTTGGAAAGAAACCCTTTTTAGTTATTTGATTGAGTTGTCTGAAATACCTTTTAGATTACAGTAATCCTTGCTGAAGAGAAAAATAATAAATACTAACTCAGAATTGCATATGAGAAAATGAAGACGGGGATAAAACTAAAAGTACAGTAATAAAATAAAGGTAAATTCCAGGGCACGTTACTGCCAAAAAAGGTCCTAGACTGGTCTAAGTTAAGCATAAAACTGCCCATTTTGAGATACAATTGTAATTTCAAAACAGGAATGATACTTTTCTTTTTGTGGCGTCATTCCTCTGGCAGGGTGCTGCAGCCTGCCAGCCCAGCTGGGCACAGGGATTTCCACAAATCCCTCCTGGGGAGCTGCTGAGACCCTCCAGTCCCCACACACCATCCACAGGTGAGCCTCTGCCAACACACTGCACCTTCTTCACCAACACAGAATGGATGAAAAATAGAAATATAAATCAAAAAGAAACAACAAAGTCCACAGAACCTGGCTCTCGTGGTCTCCTCTGCCAAAGTCCCTGTGGCTAAAAGAAGCTGTGTAAGGTGTGTGCCAACAATGTGACGTGTCTCCCTGCAATGAAATCCAGATTTAAAGCTTCTTGGAAATTAATTGCTTCTTGGAAATTCAATGCTTCAGTTGAATCACAAACCTAAAACCATTCACCAGTAGCTGCATCCTGGAGAAACAGCACGGCTCTCTTGATGCTGCCATAAACAATAAAATAGGGAAATAATCCCTGAGCTGGAATAATATTGATGTAGATGAATATCTGAAATTTGTGAAGCTTAATTGGGGATCTTAACATTTTCTCTGAAATTCCCAAAATCTTTAACCCAGGAAAAAATAAATCACATTTCAATGCAGGCTGAGTGCCAGTCTTTGGGTATGGGCCAGCATTTTGGTTCAACTTTTTTTTCATGCTGATAAATGGCCCATTGGGCAAAGGCAAACTAAATCATCCCAGCTCTGGTGATACCTTCCCATCCTCACTCTCAACCCAGGCTCCCACAAACAGCTCTTGGAACACAGGGAGGACCAACACAGGGTGCCTGGGAGGAGACAGAGCCAAAACAGCTCTGAAGGTGGCAGCTCTCAGCACCTTCATCTTCTCCTGGGAGGAGCTGAACGAGGCTCCCAAAGGGCCTGGACAGAGTCAGCATGAGGGGAATTGCATTACTCTGAGAGCAGAACTGCAGTTTGAGCTGATGACAATATGGAGACTGGGAAATTCCTAGTTTTTAATTTGGATCCTCCTGATGATGATAGCGTAAGGAATCATTAGCAGGAGGTTCCTCAAAAATATTCATACTGAACAGAATACTCCAATCTGCATAACAGAAATTAACACCACCTCCTAGATTTGCTATCACTCTGTTTGAAGAAATCTCCCCATCTGCTATGCACCCTGGGTGCCCCCACACATTAAGTGTTCTCCAAACTTGAGTTTTCCAGGAGAAGAGAGGAGTGATGCAGTGACACTGTGACTCCTGACAGTGGCTGGAACAAGATGCTGAAGCCTCTGAGGACATGCAGCAGCACAGATGCTCCCTGAGAGGAAAGCTCTGTGTAAGAACTCTGCTCTCATTCGGTCTTCCTGGGATTTTAGGGCCTCACCAGCACAGACAGATCCTTTACTCCACCTCTGAAATACTTCTACAGCAGGAAGAGCTTGAAAGATCTTCTCAACGCCTTGGTCAAGGCTTGTAGAGCCAAGAGTCACTACCAGGGGTGGAGACCGTAAAGAATTCTGCAAAGAATGAGAAAGGACACAGTGTCCTTTTCCACTGAGGTGCAGATTTTTTGGTGTTACTGTGTTTCATATGAAAATGACATCCTTTTCTTGGGAACAGAAAACAACTGGAATGGACATATTCTCAACATCAGTCTTCTGCTTCCAACATACACCAGTTTTCCAGGAATATGTAATTTTGTACTTAGAGGTACAATTTTGAGGTGATGAAAAATGAAGTGGCCTTGCCAAAGAACCCCTAAATCTCACTGGCTACAACAGTTCTGTCTTTTTAACAATCACCACAGCAGAAAAGATGTCACTCTCTTTCCTTCTTTCCCTTTCCAAAGAAAAGTGGGGAAAAGCAAAGGCCCTCTCTGTAATCAGCAAATAACAATTCTCAGTGAGAGAATTCAGTTTTTGCTTGTTTAAATTTTTTCAGTGCTGCAAGGAGATGAAATGAATCCTCTTCATCTGTTTCCCTCGAATTCTGGCGCAGGGGGGTGCAGACACCCTGAGAGCAGGGAGGGCATTCCACTGCAGCAGGGGAAGAAAATGCCTTCTTCAGTCATTAATAAATAAAGCAAAACAGCTTTTTAAAATAGTGTATACTTGATCTTTCCCTCGCTATTTTGTACTTTCTGTGTCGTGCGTGCCGTATAACCACAATTGACATTTCAATGGTGGGATGAAAAGCACCTCCTACAATGCTGAAGGCATACTTATTTATACTTTGATCATTTGAATCTGTGGTTTTGGTTTCTCTTCTGTTTGTTAGGCTTTTTTTCTTTTCCTCTTTTTTTTCCTTACCCGGATACCACAGCAATAGGAAAATTCTTCTCAAAAAGCAACTCTCATTCTAAGTTTGTTGTTGTAATGAACAGAAGTTTCTTCCATATCTACTAAATTCAGGTTCTCTAACAACATACACCCGAGGAGCTTGGTCAGTGTCTCCCGTCCAGGTGCTGCCAGGCAGGAGGACAGAGGGATGTGATCAGCACCCACCAACCCCACTGGTGCTGCTCCAGTGTTTTCACAGAGCAGAGCACAGGGACCTGGACAGCTCACAAATCTGCACTTGATTTTAAGCATTTGAATTCTCAGAATTTAACAGGCCCTTACTGAAAATGAATTGGACAACAGCAGTACTGAATAGTCAACCTGCATATAATTACTTTTAAAAAAGCACGTCGGACTTAATATCACTTCTTCCTGAATCAGTATAAATGGAAGGCATATTATATTCTAGCTCTTCCTACCTAAATTCAAATACTGCAGGCCTCAACTTTTTGCTCTTCTAGTAGGAAAATGTTATGCACTTCATATTTATATTTTTTTCATTTAATTTATAATGTTTTGCTTGATTAAAGCTTCTTCTTTTTTTGTTTCCATGTTGATTTTTAAACAGAAGTATTCTTTAAAATATATGGTTATTTATTTCAGGTCAATTGCTTCATTGTGACTGAGCTGAAGTGAATGTGAAATATTTGTATTAGCCCAAGAGAGCTGATGCACATCAAAGGTTGTGATTTAAGTAACTCCTTTCTGATAAGGAGTCAATCATCTGAACAGTTTTGCAGTGCACCTCAGGTGAAAGTCCCCTACACTGCAGCAGAACCATGGTTCTACTGCACAGCTGGCTAAATGCAGTTTCTATATCACAACTCTGGGCAATAATTCCTGAAATCATTGATTCAGGCTTTCCCCCTTCATCTGGACAAGAGGAAGGGATGTCTGAGTCCAAGACTGAAGGGCTGGTAAAGTGGGTCCTGCTTCTACCTAGCAACACTGGGAAAAAAGCAACCAGTGCTGACACCGAAAAAAATCACCAAGGCCTCATTTAAAATGTGCAATCAACCAAATTTCCTGAGCAGGGTGGTAGCTCGTCAGTCCTTTAAACAAATAATGCAGACACTGTCTCTGACTGGCAGCATCTTTCCCTGGGCTGGGGCAGGGAGAGGGAGACAAGAAAAGCAAAGGAACAGGAGACAGATGTTAACCTGTTAGAATTCCAGTTTCTCACCCCTTAACCTGTTAGGATTCCAGTTTCTCAACATGCCAGGTTGAGTATAGACTATGCACACAACTTACTTTGTTCTATCTGGAAATTGTAAGCAATATTCTTACTATAGCTCTACTATGTCTAAGCACTGTCCAGAATTACGTTCCTGGAGCCTCCACTGAGAACATTGCTATGTTTTTCAACTTTCACCAGAACTCACACTTCTACTCTGGCATTTGAACATTTTACTTACTAAAAGCATTAGAGCTCACACTAAAACTTACTGACTTACTTACTTAACCTAAAACTTAAACTTACACTAAAACACTTAAACTTCTACTTTATGTGTCAGTGGCTTAATGCACTTCAGTCCATCCAAATGCATAAATTCAATCCCTGCACTTGGAATCCTCCCTGAAGGACTCAGAGAATCCCCAACTCAGGACTGCAGCAGGTGAGGAACAGCATTCCAGCCCACAGGAACTGGCCAGCAGGGAGATGAGCACACAGCAAAGCCAGCACACCCTCCTGGCTCTGTCACTCTGAGCTGCCACAGGGGCTGGCCTGGATACCAAGAGCAAGCAGTTTAGGACAAAAATCCAAATATTGACTGCCAATTAAAAAACAGAGTTACGGATTTCTTCCCATACACTTACCTCCTTAGTTCAGGGCAAGACCAGAGGTAGGAAACTCCCAAAATATTATGCATTCTGGGTGGCAGTAAGGACCTCTGCCAAGTACAACCTCAAACAATTTTATTTTAAGTGTTTGACGTATGAGCAATAGAGAAATGCTGGGATGCTCAAGCTGGAATTTCCTCTTGCCATTAGTTAGTGATTCAGATGATTCAGTATGACTGAAATCACACATGTATTTTGCATGTACTATACAAGCCTAAAATCAGATATTCATTTTCAAAAAAATGTGAAGAAAGTACATTTGAGATGCATTATTTCTGCATTTGCTTTCATTTACACCTGTGTTTGTATAAGATCAACAAACTTGATGATGCACTAGGAAAGATGTGATTACATTACTATTATTTTTTAACAGAGGTACAGAGGGAAGCATAAGGGAAAGATTATCTGCAATTTTTTACCCAGCAGATCTTCAAATGGTTTTAGAAAATGAAAATAAGTTATAAACATAAAAAGACACCTACTCAACGTAAATGCAGGCAAGTAAACACATAATTTAAAGCCAACAGATTACATCACTCATCAGCAACATTCAAAATCTGGAAAACAAGTGGGCCAACTATTTAATCTGAGAAAGGAATGCACAGCTAGCCTCTCTCTCTTGGAAATATAAAGAATGATAAATTCACTGGTAAATTCACTAAATTCACTGCCTGAAAAGAACATATCTCAGGAGCAGAAACATTGATTTCCTTTTTTGCCATTGTCTCTGACAACGCGCTCTTTGAATACACACCTGCCTCCAGCCTTCATTATTTCTGTTTCATTATAATGAAGATTATACTTTTGACTTCCAAGGCTGCTTGCTTTAACAAAGCCCTGCAAAACCTCCCTTTCCTTTGCAATCTGACAGTGCCATAACAAAAACCACAAACAGTTGTGCCACAAATAGGGTGTTTTACCCATAGCACCCTACCCTGCCACCACACAAAGAAGGTGTGATGTGGAGAACCCAGGTGCCATCAGTGCAGGTGCACTGCCACTGGCATCACAGGAGTGCTCAGAGTGCAATACCTCAGTGACCTGAGCAGGGAGAAAACAAGTGGAGAATGGGAGCTGCTTCATTGTACACAACATTTGCACTCATAAAGATAACTAGAAGTGTTGAAATATCCAAAAGAAGCACGGTTTAATTAAAAGATCCATTTTTAAATGAAATGTGAGTCATATGGTAGCCTGTGTGGGGACCCCCTGGCTGACTGACATCAGACAAATGCCAGCACTGTGATGAGGCAGCTCTCATGGTGACTGATGGGACAGAATGCCAAAGACACGGCAATGGCTGGGTTGTGATCCTGGCTGTGATCCCTGGCTGTGATCCCCTGGCTGTGATCCCTGGCTGTGATCTATGGGTATGATCCATGGGTGTGATCCCTGGCTGTGATCCCTAGCTGTGATCCCCTGGGTGTGATCCATGAGTGTGATCTATGGGTATGATCCCCTAGCTGTGATCCTGGCTGTGATCCCTGTGTTGATCTCTGTGTGTGATCCCTGGGTATGATCCCCTGGCTGTGATCCTGGGTGTGATCCCTGGCTGTGATCCCTGTGTTGATCTCTGTGTGTGATCCCCTGGCTGTGATCCCCTGGCTGTGATCCCTGTGTTGATCTCTGTGTGTGATCCCTGGCTGTGATCCCTGGCTGTGATCCCTGTGTTGATCTCTGTGTGTGATCCCTGGGTATGATCCCCTGGCTGTGATCCTGGGTGTGATCCCTGGCTGTGATCCCTGGCTGTGATCCCCTGGCTGTGATCCCCTGGGTGTGATCCCCTGGTTGTTATCCCTGGCTGTGATCCCTGGCTGTGATCCCCTGGGTGTGATCCCTGGCTGTGATCCCCTGGGTGTGATCCCTGGCTGTGATCCCTGGCTGTGCCCATCACTCTCAGGCCCACAGCGTGGCTTGGCTGGCACCCACTGGCAGTGGAGGTGCTCTGGGTACATCCACAGCTGGAAATGTGCTGGGCACTGAGCAGCACAGCTGGATCTGGGATCAGCACAGCTGGATCTGGGCTGGGCACAGTTGGATCTGGGCTGGGCACCAAGCAGCACAGCTGGATCTACACCAGACAGCAGGTGGCACAGCTGGCTGTACTCTGGAACCCTGGGCAGTACAGCTGGCTGTACACTACACGCTGTGTGGCACAGCTGGCTGTACACTGCACGCCGTGTGGCACAGCTGGTTGTACACTGCACGCCGTGTGGCACAGCTGGTTGTACACTGCACGCCGTGTGGCACAGCTGGCTGTACACTGCACGCCGTGTGGCACAGCTGGTTGTACACTGCACGCCGTGTGGCACAGCTGGCTGTACACTGCACGCCGTGTGGCACAGCTGGTTGTACACTGCACGCCGTGTGGCACAGCTGGCTGTACACTGCACGCCGTGTGGCACAGCTGGTTGTACACTGCATGCCGTGTGGCACAGCTGGCTGTACACTGCACGCCGTGTGGCACAGCTGGCTGTACACTGCATGCCGTGTGGCACAGCTGGCTGTACACTACATGCTGTGTGGCACAGCTGGCTGTACACTGCACGCCGTGTGGCACAGCTGGTTGTACACTGCATGCCGTGTGGCACAGCTGGCTGTACACTGCACGCCGTGTGGCACAGCTGGTTGTACACTGCATGCCGTGTGGCACAGCTGGCTGTACACTGCACGCCGTGTGGCACAGCTGGTTGTACACTGCACGCCGTGTGGCACAGCTGGCTGTACACTGCACGCCGTGTGGCACAGCTGGCTGTACACTGCATGCCGTGTGGCACAGCTGGCTGTACACTACATGCTGTGTGGCACAGCTGGCTGTACACTGCACGCCGTGTGGCACAGCTGGTTGTACACTGCATGCCGTGTGGCACAGCTGGCTGTACACTGCACGCCGTGTGGCACAGCTGGTTGTACACTGCATGCCGTGTGGCACAGCTGGCTGTACACTGCACGCCGTGTGGCACAGCTGGTTGTACACTGCACGCCGTGTGGCACAGCTGGCTGTACACTGCACGCCGTGTGGCACAGCTGGCTGTACACTGCACGCCGTGTGGCACAGCTGGCTCCACATCTGCCCTTCCAGACCTGGCCCAAGGCACCAGGTACCTGCTCTCTGTGCCCACAGCTGCTGCTGGCACATGCTGAGGGATGGCTGCTGGGCACCTAGGAATTTTCAGTGCTGACTTTCTTGTGCTTTTTCTCAAGGCTTCTGCTTGTATTTGCTCTTTCAAGCAGCATTTCACTGAGTTACAACTGCCAGCACCTATGGCTTCAACAAATAACCAGTAGGCTGCTGCTGCTTAGAAAGAAAACAGCATTAAACTATTTTGTCAGGGACACATTTTACCTGGTGTGATGTGCCACTTGGTGAAACCAAAGGAGGTGGTGTGGCAAACCCCTGGGGTTCTTCTGGGCACAGTTTCCAAAGCTTTCGTACATGTCCGCAATTTTTATTTAAGTTGAATTACATAAGCTCCATTTTTTTCCCTCTTCTTCTTCTTCCTTTTTTTTTTTCTTTTTTTTTTTTTTTTTTTTTTTTTTTTTTTGTAAATTCAGCTATTCATGCACTCAGACAAATGTTAAAAAATTAAGTTTCTGTAAACACAGTGTTATCTTAATAAGTTCAAATATTACTAGACTATTCCCCAGGGGAAGAAAAGCAATATGTTCCAAAGCAAGTGTCTGTATATTTTGCAGAAGGTGGCTACTCTGAAATTAAGAAATGCAAATGATTCTACAGTTTATGTGCCTCAAAGTAAAAACACTGATATTAAATTTTAAAAAAGGCAGCATGAGACATTGGTGCTTAGGCCAGAGCACGGTGAGGATGCCAAGGGACCAGAGCGATCCCGGGTCTGGGGTTTTCAATGGCACAGACTAGTGATCACAGGATGCTGGTGATACTCTCCAGTTACCCCTGGCAACCCTTCTCAACTGTAACGATGCTGCCCCACAATAGCTTTCACTGGGCAGCTTTCTCTTCACTTAGCTGAATGCTCTGGGACCATCTGTGTCGGAAAGCATAAAAGGCCAGCCTGCCTGTGGGCCCGTCACTCTGAACACCACCTCTCTGACCCCGATTAAATACAACTTTCAATCCCTTTTGTCCTCCCTGTTGACTTCTCCTATTAAGGGAGCCCTTTGACAAAGAAAGCGGAAGAGTGGACTAAGTGCCCCCAAGAAAGGTGATGTCTGATACTGCTCAACACAAGGATTAGCAAGCCAATACATAACAAAAGCAAGTTTGGGGGAGGGGTAAAGAGGAAAAGAAAAAAATGGTTTTATACAGGTCTTTGACTAATTCAGTAGGTACACAGTTCAACAAATAGCTATACAAGAGGCCTGCTCCCAAAGAAACAAGTAGCAGGGAACAATAAATCGAGGAGATACCTTTCAGCAGGGCCACGCAAGGCCGTGACATTGACAGCAGCAGTGCATGTGTCATTTGCTACCTATGGGTTTTAAACTGCATGTGGCCATGGGGAGAGGTGCCAACAGCACGCAGGAACCTACCTCAAGGACAGACCTTTTTCTACAGAAATATCTTGGGTCATTTGAGGTAACTGTAATGGGAGTGGGCGACAAAAACATGAACAAGAAGAGCAGTGGCTGGAGAAAACTCAAATACTTGCACGTCAGAGCTGACTGTTTCCAAAGGCATGTACTAAAAACGGCCTGCTTTTTGCAATATGCAAAATGTCTTTGTCAAAGAGAACACGTAAGCCTTTGCCATGCAGGGCTGCAGCAGCTGTGGGGCCCCCAAAGCAGCAGAGGCTCCAGCACTGAAGGCGCAGTCAGCACTGGGGAGCGCGGGGCAGGAGCAGGAGAAGAGCAGAGTGCCCATCCTCAGCCTGGCCTGACCCTGCACAGGGCACCAGCCCACAAAGCAGGGAGCAGGAACCCCTCAGAGACAGAACAGCACTGCCCAGGCTGTGGGGCAGCCTCACGACGAGACCAGCACTAAGAAAAGCCAGGCTGCACCTGGGCACAGGAAGGGAACTCCACTGAAAACCTGAGACAAACAGAAAGCACTTAGAGCAGGGCAGCAGCAGGGAGGACTGGGGATTTTACCTCCATGAAAAAGAGATACTGAAGCAGCAGAAGTGACCAGAAAAGAGAAACAATAAAGGGAAATCCATACACAAGGCAGACTTTAATAGAACCCCAATGAGTCTGGGGTGTTTTAATGCCAGCAGTAACAGGCTAGGAATGCAGGCTGATGAGGTTGCCCTCATGTGAAAAAAGGAAAACGTACCCAGGCTTCTTGTACAGAATACGCTCACTGTAGCATCATAAACCACAACCCCACTGCTAAAGACAGGTTAAAATTGTGCTTGTGTTAGGGAAGGGCTGCATGAGACCCAGGGGATGACCAGCAGTGCTGACCATCCCCCAGCAGGCAGTCCCTGCTCCAGGGATGGTTCTGGACCCGTCCAGGACAGGCTCTGCAACCCTCCTCAGCCATCAGGCTTTACTGACAGCTTTATTACCATGAACTATCTGCCTTCTGCACGTTCTTTTGAAATCTAATGTTTTATTTGGCACAGTCAATTTAGACTACAGATGCATTTCCTTCTTCCTCTTTCTGTCTTTTTTTGAAAGAGGGGCAAAACACATCAGTAAAGTTCCCAAATGGGTGCCACTGAAAATTAGTATTTCTCTATGGACTCCAGAAAGTAATAGATGGGAACCTGTTTCTAATAGTTTTACTTTCTGTGTTATCTGGAGAAAAACAGATTCATACATACAAAGTGGACTGTTTCAGAAGATAGTGCTGTGAAAAATGAAAGGCTGTTCCAAAGTAAAAAGTGATTATTTCAGAAGAAATGAGAAGCTCCAATGTCAACCCTACTGCCTGAATCAGCAAAAAATCAAAGCTTTGCATAGAATAGGAAATTGGAGATTTTCCCTAAATTTACATTTCTTTCTGCTGAGCACATTTTTGCTTCAACGTGAAAGAACTTCTTAGAGACACTCCTAGTTTCAGACATTGCTTTTTGCCACAGCGTTGTAAAATGCTGCTGCCTGGGACTGGAATTCCATTAGTACAATTGGAAGAATTTATGTATGAATGCTAGATATGCGCCACAACAGCCGTGGATAACATCATGTAAATGAAAATATTCGTTTTTAAATTAGATCTCCTCAATTGTATCGACAATTGTCCAACAAAAAACCCAAAGCCATATAAATTAAAAAATAAAAATTGCCATTTCTGCTGGTAGAATCCACCAGAAATATTGGCAAAATATTCCCATGTATTATCTATGATATTTGGTGCACTACTACAATAAACCAGGAAAAACTAACTCTTGAAATGTCATCCTAAAGCACCGTACTGTTACTAAAACCTAGGTGATACACAATATCTGCATTCTAGATATGTATCATAACTACACAAGCAAAAAACATAGTTTTGACATTACCTAAAAGTAATAGTCTGCCTAAAAGAGGATTTTTCTCAAGACTATCCTCATAATCTTAAGCCTCCAAAACCCTAAACTGCAGAAAATAAAACTGACTCTGTAAGACATGCAATTTTCAAATACAAAGTTCAAGAGCCAAGGTGACCTCAGCTAGCCTTGTGAACATAACCTTTGGAAAAGAAACCTTTTTGTCACAGAAAGTGATTTTTGCTGATGAGCATTCCTGGGCTGCTGGGAGACACAGCAGCTGACATGGGATGATGCTCGGGGGACAGGCTGGCTCTGGGTGACAGGGGCTGCCCTGGCCTGTGAGCCACTGCTCCCGCCCCAGCAGCCCTTCAGACAGAGATGTGCCCACGTTACACTTCCTGGAATGGATAAATAATTTACAGAACATACTGCTGTATGAACTGCTGATTCATTCACAGCAAATACCCACAGTGGAATCTTAAACTACAGGAGTGAAACCTCCCAGCTTTGCCAAGACCTCGTAAAAACTGAATGAATAACCACTTTACAGCTCAATCAAAGTTAAATCTGTTATTTCCTTCTTTACTCTGGCACCATGTGTATTAATTGTATATGACCATGGCCTTCTAGCAGACCACACATTTTCACCAGCCCACAGGTCACCAATCTCTGCAAAGCAAATGCACAATCCAAAGGGGAAGTCTCAGGCAAAGAGCAAAGATGTTACTGCAAGAGATGGATGGAAGGAACATGGAATTGTCAGGACTATGAAAAATACAGCAGCACCAGAGGTGGTGAAAGTGGTGCTCCTGAGAAGTGCTGCATTTTGTCAGTGAGTGACCTGGCTGGGGTTTTAACTCTAATTACTCTGCTTTAACCCCACACATAAGCCAATGTATTCCATGTCTAATATACAGCCTGAAATTCAACAGCCATTTATAAAATTGGCAGCAACAAACATTTTTTTAGGACTATATACCCATCTTTTTGTACATAATTTGTATTCAAACAATATAAACCCAAAGAGTATAAAATCTTTAGATCACTCTTTCACAGGTAGCACAGTGAGGTTTCCAGACCCCCTCAGGAGAGGTGAAGATTTGGTGGCATGGGATGGAGAGCAGAGAAGGCAAGGGATGTCCCCAGCCCCGTGGTGGCTGGTGGCCACCTCTGGAAGCACCTCTGTGCCTGTGAAGGACACAGGGAGGATGTGGGAGCCCAGGGATACCCCTGGCCTCCTTGGGGGTCTCAAAACCCCCCTGGCGAGGGTCTCAAAGACTCTGAGTGAGACCCTGGTGTCACAGGTGCACACAGCAGCACTGTCCCTCGAGTGGCCAAGCTGCAGGTGACACAGGGGGACACGTGCAGCCTGCAGTGCTGGGAGCAGGTCCTGCTCCTCTGGGGATGGAGCCTCAGCAGTGCATCACCAGCACACAGCTGAGCCTGGTCGAGGGACAATGACACGCTGCTTCAGGAATTTCACAGGAAGGAGAACAAAAACCAGCCCCAAAACTCAGCTGTGCCTTCAGCCCACGATATCTGAATCTAATGAGTGGATTTTCCTCCACCTTCTTGCTTTGCAGCCTTGGAAATTCCAAGTACTCCTTCCCAGCCTGCTCAGTTGTCCCTTCCTGCTCCAGAGTGAGCTCATGCAGGGCCAAGCCACAGTCCATGTCTCACCAGTGGTGCTTGGGAAGCTGTGAGGAGACTGAGCACAGCAGAGGCTCCACGACACAAAGACTCCAGCAGCTTGGCTGCCATCTGCCAGGGTCCAGATTCCCAGGATTAGGCAACAAGGACAGGTATTCCCACGGATGAACATTTCCAACTGAATTCTCCACAGTTCAGCTCTCTGCAGGGAAGGCTGTCAGGAGGGCGAGGGACAGAGGGGTCACCTGTGGTGTGTGTGGGACTGGGATGGATGGAGCAGCTGAGCAAGCACCAGCAGAGCTGACACTCTGAGCTTGTCCATCACCCCTCCCCAAGGTGAGTCTGCACTGCTGAAGCCTCCCTGCACCAACCAAGGGTGCCACCAGTCACACCCCTGTGCTGCCACTGCTGCTGTGTCCCCACAGCAGATCCATCCCTCTTCCCTTTATTCCCGCTCAATCTTATCAGGACACGCGCTGGAAAGAAAAGACACCGCTGTAACATCATTCAGACATTTTAAACTTTTCTCTCAACTGTTCCTGAAACATATCAGTTCCATTCAGGCTTAGAAAAGGAGCTGCAGAACGGGGTGAGGCGTGTCTTTTGTCAGCACCCCGTCTGCTCCCTGTGGCCTCGTAAACAAGCTGCTTTCTTTAGAAATACAGCAGACCTCCAATTTAAATTTATGGAAAGGCTGAACCAGAGGAGCCCACACTCAAATAATTTTAATAACCTATTAAGTTGCGACTTCAGATTCATTTTATAACTGTGTTCCTCAGGGAACTGCACTATCAGGATAAAGATAGAGTTTTTTTTCTTTTAAAGATAAATAGCATCATTAATCTGCAACATTTCTTTTCTATTATCTTTCAAAATGAGGAGTTATTTTGTTCTGATCTTGAGGTAATTAGCCTTCATTCACTAGCCAGAAAATGTCTGTGTTCTGAAAATTAAAAATGTGTCATTAAGTGGAATTTACCATAATGTCATTTATCTTTATATAGTTCATCAGTGACAGCAATGGGCCTGGGAATCCATCAGCTTTTACCGAGGAAGCATTAAAACAAATTGAAAAACAGAATAATCCCAGGCACTCTTTAACACAGTCAAAGCCATTTGGGTAATTAAATAGTGGTATTTAAAGTTTTAATTTAGATTTTCCCCTCTGTTCATCAGCAGTCAAATGAGATGTTCATATTCATAACTGTTTGTAATAAAGGGTTTCATAAAGCAAACAGAATATCAATGCTGTTAAAATTAAAGAGAACACAGAGAAACCTTTCAAGTACAACCAGGGAAGTTCATACCTCGTTTTCGGTGGGTACACTGTGAATAAACGCTGGCTGTACCTGGCTCACTCTTCTCACCAACAACACCCAAATTCCTGGTGCCTGTGCCTGACGGGGTCACAGCCACCTTCTCTCACACTCTTTGTCTTGGGCTGTTTTGTTTCTCAGGAAAGCCAACTTCCACAGTTTGCCTCCCGTCTCCATTGTTTCCCAAATGTTTGCATATTAATCTCAAACATCTTTTATCTTGTATATTCAGCTCTGGAGAGGGGATTGTTCTGTTGTGCTCCCAGAGTTACTGCAACGAGACGACGTGTGCCCGGGAAACCCGTCTGCAGTATAAATAATGCTAAAAATAATTATTTAGCAGTGCACACAGAATGCATAAAAGCTTTCTAGCACTGCTTTTGCTAGGAAATATTAGGTCCTCCACCAGCTTTTGCCAAAATTAAACTAGAAAGAAAAAATCAACTGTTTCTTTATGAAACAGTTTCAACTGAAAGAAGTCTGAATAATGACACCTTTAGCACATGCACATCCTCACCAAAAATCTACTGGCTGGGATGCAGTTATTTAAAATATGAAAAACATTCACCTGTGCTCTCTTCTGAGTGCAGCTGGACTTACATCAGACTAAAACTGTCGATAATTTACCGTGTGACTTTTGTTCTCTAGTTTAATGTGGTGAAAAACACCATGGGACTTTAATGTGTTCTCAAATGAAAGTCTAATGATTTTTGTTTGCTTTCTTTAAACTAAAGTATAAACCCCCCAAATTACGACTCCACCTGCAAGGTTACAGGGATAGACAGACATTTGTCATAGAAAATGTCTATGAACCGATATGTTTTATTTTTTGATCCCAGGGCAGTGGGATATATATTAGGCAATAAAAGAGGCTCTTATACAGCACCAGAAAGAGCCATCAGGAAACTGAGTGCCTTTGTAATTTTTCAGGTGAGGAGTGCATCAACTCAGCATAGTACAAATCAGGTACAATGTGAAATCAGCACAGGCCTCACAAATCTGTAAATAACAAGACATTGGTGATAAACTGATGATAATCTGTTGATATGAACACTATCCCAGAAATGCTTAAGTTTTGGGTTTTTAAAAATATATATATATATTTTTTTTTTTAATTTAACCAGATGCTTTTGAGCCAGTGCTACATCTTGGTCTCTCTGAAGCATGGACACCTGCTGTGGAGATCAGAACCAACCCCAGAGGTGACAGGATGGAGTCATATCCGAGCACAACTGCACTACTTGCCAAGATTAACTGATTCAGACTGCTCTTTAAAATTAAAACTGGGTTATCAAAAGCCTAACGTGGGCGATTTTTAAAGGCATACGTGGAAGGAAATAGACAAGAGGATGCAAACTTACATCAGCAATATGTATCACAGGAATAATTGAATAAGGAGTGGCTGGAGATATTGGCTCTCAGCGGGCAGAAACCCCTCGGCACGGGAAGCTGGAGACAGCAGAGCCTGTCCTACAGTGCCAGGACAGCCAGCAGGACACACCTGTGCTGGGGAAACCGAGAATCTGAGCAGCTCCAGCAGCCCAGCCAGCGGCCGCAGGTGCCCCAGGTGAGCCAACGGTCACGGCAGCACAGACAAAACAAACGCACAAATGTTCTTTGCAATTCCCAGCGGCACAGCGCAGCGGGCAGGCCCCAGTGTGCCCCTGCCCCAAACGCCCCTGCTGGGCTGCAAAAATAGCTCAGCTTTCGGTAAGGCGCCCTGCTCTCGTCACCTTCAAGCCGCTTCCTGCGCCCTGCGCTGCTCCAGGAACTGAAACTCCTGCACTGCGCGTGGTACTGCTCCCCTGGCAGCAGGCCTGCAGACAATGTCTGCAGCGATAAGGGCTGCCTCCAGGACACGGATCCCCTGGGGATTAGGCAGCACCAGCTGGGGCCCGGCTGATCTGCAGCAGCTGCAGCCCCAGCGTGGGGCAGGGTCACAATGGGTGCTGCTCCTGCTGCTGCAACTTGGCTTCAATCACAGTTTGCTGTAATTCTGAGGAAAAAAGGGGAGAGTAAATAACAGTGCCTCCCCTTCTTGTGAGAGGAGTGGCAGTGGATGCTGGCTGCAGCTCTGCCCCCAAAAACCCCATGTCAACAACCTGAGCTGGTGTGGCAGAGTCTTCAGAAAAAAGCAGGGCCAGCAGAACTGCTGCTCTCAGTACACCTGTCTCTTGGCAGTCGCTGGGAAAGAAAACATGCAAGTCTCTGAAGTGGGTGAAACAAACATTTTGAGGGGCTGTAGGTTTAGGTAGCCCAAATGCAGCATTTCCCTGCAGGTAAGGAGCCAGAGGCAATGCCACAGTCACCCAGCTTGGGGCATATCTCAGTCCTGTAAGGATTTCTCTCTTGGCACCAAGAAGGAATGAGGGAGCAGGCAAACCATGAGCAGATAGGTTATCTGCTGTGCTGGCCACGAGAGCCCCTGCCTGAAGATTTTTGGCAATTTTCCTCTACCCACTCCTTTCTTCCTTCACTGATACTCTGCTGCAGCTGCACCTTACTTTGTAATTATATAAAGCACACCACAGGACACTGCCTAAAACCAATAAATCTCATTAAAACAATTAAATTGATTTTTTAAGGAAGTACATCTGATGAAAAATCTATTTAAAAGACAAAACAATGAGCAGGAAAAAGGAAAAATGTCGGTGTGATCTCCAGGCATGCCTTTTGAATTTGGCACTTAAGGAATGCTAAGACAACTTTGAATTTGGGTAAAAAGTATCCATTATTGATGTTTTCCTGAACTCAGTACAAATCTTCACCATGCCCTGCACTGAGGACCAGGAGATGTGATGGCAAAGCCACCAGGATAAATTGGTCAAAGCCAGGACAAGCCCAGAAATCACCAGAAAATAATTAAATACCCATCCTGATGCCAGAACCAAGCATACAACCACCCCACAAATGTCCTATGCAGAAGCCAGACATTTTAGGGATGAACAGCCCAGCAATGCTGAGGAGATGCTGGGTGCTTCAGTGACAGATGCTCAGCACCAATCTGTGCTGGGAACTGCATTTCTACATCCATATTAAACTTTTAAATAAAGCCAAGAATTATTTTAGACCTTTATTTTCTTGTTGTTGCTGTGGGGGTTTTTTTCTGTTTGTTTTTTTTAATTTAAACAAACTATGGATTTTTGACATTACAGCTGCTGAGAGGAGCATCCCATCTACTGTTTTCCTACCCAAAGCACAGGTGCCATGTGTTGTCCAGGAAATCTGACTGAAGGAAATCTGACTGAGGGCTGCCACAGAGTCACATCTACCCTGTTTGAATGCATATGCAATATTTAGTGTTTTTGCAATGACAGCATTTAACATAATAAAAACAGACATAATTTTAAACACCTGAAAATCAGGTTCCAAATCCAATTGATGTGCACAATACCCTCCGCTGATGGCACAACAAAAATAATTGCATTTCTGCAGGTAATAATCTATATGTCTTAACTTTTAACCTGTCCTATTATTGGCAGATAGTCTGCTAATATGCCAAGTTAAACACACTTCTGATGTACAAGTACAGCTCAAAAAGATCTGTTAGTTTAAGACTACCATAATGAGGATATTATATTTGACAGGAATATAGTAACAACTGAGTTGAAACTCTCATGTGCCAGCAATACATAAGGTTTGAGAGAATAAGAACCACCACATTCAGTGGCAGCTCCCAGCCCACATGCTGCTCTGCTCTGGCCCAAACAGACCCAATTTAAAAGTATTTCCACTCACCACTCCTGATGGACTGTAATTTTTTGGGCAAACTGCTGACTGTGTCACCTTTATGCTACTGATGAACACTTTTCTTGGTTTATTTTTGACCATTTCCTCCCTAGTATTTCACAGGAATAAAAGGAAAACAGAGCTGAAGAGCTGGCCACGGGTTTCAAACACCTCAGCACTCAGAACGTGCTGCACTTTCTAATGAGTCCTCACAGAGCCAAGAATTCACAGACTATTCCAGGTTGGCAGGGACCCAAAAGGATCCCGAGTCCCACTCCTCGCCCTGCACAGGACAAGGAATCCCCCATGTGCTGCAGAGTGCTGTCCAAATGCTCCTTGAGCCGTTTTACACTTCCATAACCCCAGGAAACACAAGGCAGCAGAGAGCCCAGGTGTGCTCCTCAGGACACAGAGGGCACTCAGGCTGATCAGCCCCACGGTGGCTTTGTCCCCAGCTGCAGCAGGGGTCCCTGGGGGCCCTGATGGCCCCTCTGCTGTCCCTGTCCTTGACACAGCCGGCCCGTGGGCAGGGGTGCACCAGGGCAGGGGTGGGTGCACCCAGGGCAGGGGTGCACCCATGGCAGGGGTGGGTGCAC
Source organism: Erithacus rubecula (assembly GCF_903797595.1). NCBI lineage: Eukaryota > Metazoa > Chordata > Aves > Passeriformes > Muscicapidae > Erithacus > Erithacus rubecula. Next base: position 59,764 of record NW_027636027.1, on the reverse strand, counting down.
CCAGGGCAGGGGTGCACCAGGGCAGGGGTGCACCCAGGGCAGGGGTGGGTGCACCCAGGGCAGGGGTGCATGCACCCAGGGCAGGGGTGGGTGCACCAGGGCAGGGGTGCACCAGGGCAAGGGTGCACCCAGGGCAGGGGTGCATGCACCCAGGGCAGGGGTGGGTGCTCCAGGGCAGGGGTGGGCGCACCCAGGGCAGGGGTGGGTGCACCCAGGGCAGGGGTGCACCAGGGCAGGGGTGGGTGCACCAGGGCAGGGGTGGGTGCACCCAGGGCAGGGGTGCACCCAGGGCAGGGGTGGGTGCACCCAGGGCAGGGGTGGGTGCACCAGGGCAGGGGTGCACCAGGGCAGGGGTGGGTGCACCAGGGCAGGGGTGGGTGCACCCAGGGCAGGGGTGCACCAGGGCAGGGGTGCACCAGGGCAGGGGTGCACCCAGGGCAGGGGTGCATGCACCCAGGGCAGGGGTGGGTGCTCCAGGGCAGGGGTGGGCGCACCCAGGGCAGGGGTGGGTGCACCAGGGCAGGGGTGGGTGCACCCAGGGCAGGGGTGGGTGCACCAGGGCAGGGGTGCACCAGGGCAGGGGTGGGTGCACCAGGGCAGGGGTGGGTGCACCCAGGGCAGGGGTGCACCAGGGCAGGGGTGGGTGCACCCAGGGCAGGGGTGGGTGCACCCAGGGCAGGGGTGGGTGCACCAGGGCAGGGGTGCACCAGGGCAGGGGTGCACCAGGGCAGGGGTGGGTGCACCCAGGGCAGGGGTGGGTGCACCCAGGGCAGGGGTGCACCAGGGCAGGGGTGGGTGCACCAGGGCAGGGGTGCACCCAGGGCAGGGGTGCTCCCAGGGCAGGGGTGCATCAGGGCAGGGGTGCACCAGGGCAGGGGTGCATGCTCCCAGAGCAGGGGTGCACCCAGGGCAGGGGTGCAGCAGGGCAGGGGTGCATGCTCCCAGAGCAGGGGTGCACACGCTGCTGCTGCTGCAGCCTGGAGTGCTCCCGATGAAGACACGCTGCAATTCTGCTTGAGCAGTAAACAAACGGTTCCCTGCTGTGCTCCTAAGAGAGACAGCAGCCGTACAGTGAGACCAGGAACATGCTCAGGGAGGCTAAAAAACCCAACAGAAAAACCCCCAAGCATGACAGCTTTAACGGGAGTGAAAGGCAGGACACGGGAGGTACAGGAAGCTTGGGACATTATTTTACCAGTCTGCGGCTCTAAGCAGACGATTATACGCTTAAATGTTAAGATTTCCTAAGCTGGCTTAGCACTCTCCATAAAATAGTTAGAAGGACCTGTTTCACAAGAACATTGTCCATTTAGAAATTGAAGAATAAAGGCAACAGAAGCACAAAAATAGAGTTCTACAGAAAGCGACAATTCTTCTTAAAACAGAAAAATACGAGTTGGCTTTTTTCCCAGATGAAAACAAGTTTATCAAAATTATTATTAAAATAAAATTTCTAAATAAAGTTGTAATTCCTTAAAATTGCCTGTTTTGCTAAAAAAAAGAAGAAAAAGAAATAGAGAAAAAAGGCTAAGTAGGGCTTCCCATGACTAAATGGATTAATTCTTTAGTACCACACAATTACTGCTCTCTACACAGTTTCACTGAACATCTAAATAAACACCCAAAGCTTATTTCACACGAAGAAAAGATCCATTCTAAGGAATAACCCAAATGCTAAAAAGTTGACATTTTGTATAAAAAAATAAAGAGAAGCCGTACAGGAAGGCGGGAGAAAGAAAAGGGCATTTTGGGTGGGTTTGTGGGGTGGCATGTGCTGACAGGACCTTTGTTGGAGCTGCAGGCTCGGTGCTCCTGGATGTCTCTGTCCAAGGCACTGCTATAAATGAGAAACAAAGTCTCTGCATTTAGCAAAATGTAGATGGGCTTATTTTACATACAGCAAGCAGTGCTGGGGAGAACGTGAGGGGTCACCCCCACTCCACACTTCACCCAGCTTGGGTTGCAGCTCCCTTTTTATAGGATGCTTTTCCTTGTGATAATCAGTAATTGTTCTTGCTTTGTTGTAGTAATTCTGCAAGGTAAGCAGTGGTGGGCAAAGAAACTTCCAAATTTCACGGAACAGCTCTTGGGACAATTAGTCATGTACCCATCTGGTCTGGGTAGATAAAATCAGGAGAAGTGGGAATTCTGATCTTTAGCAGATAGTTTGCAATTGATTACACAAAGGCAGGAAATCTGATTCTGCAAAAAAACCTTTCAGACTATGGAAAACCCCCTCTTTTTTTCTTTTACAAACTGGTATACACAATATTCATAACAGGGGGATTTAAACAGAGAGGGTTTAACCATATATTTCCCTTTATCTAAGTCCATGTTATTTTCTTATTTTAAGTATTCTGGTTTATACAAACCTCTATGTTTAACACGAATCATTTATCAACTATCACATCTGGTGCTTTTGATAAATATATTACACAGTGTTTTTTTTAACAAAGGGAAAAACTCAAGAGCTATAAACCATACTGGGCTCTGGAAGAACTGGAAAAGTTATCCCCTGCTCCTGAATTCCTCTAATTTCTTCTGGTTCACAAAAAGACCAGGTTCTCTTTTCTTCTCAGATTGAAAGGCAGGAACCAGCTCCTGGTGCAGCCAAGCCCTGGGGATCACTGTGTCCTGGCTCATCACAACTCACACTGGATTAATGCTGAAACTCTGTTCTCTCCTTCACAACACACAGCTTATCATCAACACAGAAAATCTAATCATTCATCCCTCTTTCTAAAATATTCTGTACTTCAGTAGACCAGCAGCCCTTTCATGATTGCTCAATGCAGACTTAAACAGGGGAAAAATCAGCTCTGTGTCTCAAAATTGGTGTAAAATTAGAGTCTTTGAGGGTGCAATCCTGATCCATTTCTATGAAAATACAATGACAACAGAGTGTGGACACAAGCCCCATTTCTCTGGCTGCCATGGAATTTTGAACAGTTCAGCAGCCAGGTTCAGCCCAGCACACAGCTGTTGCCAGGTGAAGGGGTGTCACTATCATCTGTGCTGTACCTGATGTAGCAGAACCACCACAAGGGGGGAAGGTTTCCCCTTCTGCTACTCAGCACTCTGGCAGATGAAGCATCACCTCGTCCTCTTCCCTTGCTGCCAGTGGCTGCAGCTCATCAGGAAATGTCCTCAGGACTTGGACAAGGACAGGAGCACCTGGTGTGCTGCACACCTCTGACCACTCACAGCAAACAGGGGCACAGCTTCCTGCATCCAGCCAGAAACAGGGCAGACCCAAAGCCAGGTCTGCTGAGCTTTTTGGGGTGGGGCCAATGACATTCTGAGTCACAGGTAAAATTAGATTCTGCAGAAGCTTATCTTTGTGTGATATTTTAAGGTTCAAAAGCAGACTAAGGGGATGCATTTTAGAGAGACAGGAAGATAAAGGGATGCCTAGAAGCATTTTGCACTGAGGAAGGGTGCAAACTCCAAGTCCACTTGACATGGACTAAGGTGTTAATACCTGTAGTACTCCAGTGTCTGTCACAGCATCTCTGCTTTCAGTGGTTGCTCTGACATTCCTGGGAATCTGCTTTTCTTGTACCTCCAGATTGTAAAGGACAAATTACTTATTCCCAAACTATGTAGCTTTGTATACCACAAGATGATTGGAGAATTTTACCTCCTCAGGTTCAAGATAAATACCATCTTTTCTCTGGCTAACATGGCCCTTTCTAGGTCACTTCTCAAAACACATCCTCAAACAGCAATTTTCTGACATGCAAATGCAAACACCCTTCACATCTAACAGAAATTTTCCTCAAATCACCCCACCCTCCACAGTAAGATGGTCAGCCCATTGGATTCGTGTTGTACAGTGCTTACAGAGATTTCTTTATTTCCATTAATGCTGATAAAAGAAACAAAAGTTCTGCAGATCAGCACGTGTTGCTTGTTGTTGTGTTGAAGGCAAGCACAGGGCTCTGCCAGCTGTGCCTAACGTGCATGCAGCACCATAAAGATTAAACAGCATAATGTTATAAATCCTATTACAGTATATAATCTCTAAATTACATGCAACTGGATAAAAAATACACAGCTTGCTAATGAACTTTACATTTTCATAACACCGTTTATGCTGCGCAGAAAAATTCCACCAGTTTGGATAAAAAGTTTATGAAAATCCAATTCCTGTAGCTATTACACACATCATATTCTCTTTGTCTGGGAACCCTTTCCCCTGGAAACACTGAGATAACGCGAGTTCTCATCCATCTCCTTTGTGCTGTCTTGGGCTCTCACACGCACCACTCAGGGCAGCAGGAGTACAGAGGAGGAGGGGGCTGCTCTGGTGGGCTCTGAACAGAGCCCAGGGCCCCTCCTGTGCCCCTTCCCCACTCACTGGGGGAAGCTGGAGGTTCAGAAATATCTTTTTTTGCCACGGATACACAAGTTTTCCCGATGCCCTATGAATAAAATGGAAACTAAGACATTCTGTGGGGCCACAAAGCCCCACTGGTGTCTCCTGGGCAGGTTTTTAAGGCAGCAGGTTGAAATGCTGCAACTTGCTGACCAACAGCAGAAAAAGCATAATTTAGTCTGAAGAACCATGTTTACCAAACCCCATCAATTTCTCAGAATAATTTCACACTAACTGCGCAAACAAACCTTAAGCAGTAAAAATCAGCAACTCTGAATATAGTGTGTATGTAGGGGATCTCATGCTGCTTCACGAGCAAAGCTTTGTAAAATCCTAGTAAAGCTACTTTTACTAGTAAAATTGTTTAAAAAAGGTTAATAAAATTGCTTACAAACAGAATGCAAAACCGCAATCACTTCTCTAGTATTAGCATTGGTAAAAACTAATATATATAGTATATAGTATAATATAGTATATTGGAGCATATAATGCACACTGCAAGAGGAAAACATCCCCTTGCCAGATCCAAACTGCAAAACAACAAAAGGGTATACACAGCAGTCTACAGCTACCTGTAATTGCAGTATATCCCTGCTTACCTTGGATGTTCAGGTAAGCATGTTCAGCTATAGGAATTTAAACTATATACACATTCAATGTAATACCACTGGTGGGGATTAAAAAAAATGGCACCACAAAAACAAATCAATGGAAAAGCACTTGCCAAGTGACGTTTTAACAGGGCCTATCATAACTGAGTTATGCAGCCATGAATCGTGTTGTTCTTGCCCTCTACACTGTAATTCAGGATATAAAAGCAGTGTATAAATTTTATCATTACAGCTTTGAAGGGTTTGAAGGACCTGGCATTGTTGTGTGTGCAAGATGATGACAGGAATGCGAGAGTTAACAAATTCACCTCAAATTCCTTAACTCCACAGGTCTGGGATGTTTAATTTTCCTCTGAGAGTCCAAGGAACTCAGCGTTTCTGCACAGAAAGTGCAATTGTGGTGCTGCCAGACTTGCCCCCAGGCAGCTGCCTCCATCCTCCCCACATGCAGGATATTGTGAACGGCCCTGGCAGTAACACACAGAGCTGGGCACCAGCAGGGACAGTGCTGCTGGCCCAGCCAGCCACCATCTCCTGCAGCCAGCCAAAGGAGCATTCCCAGAGAGCCAGTGAAGGCTCCTGCTGGGCTCTGGGAGTGGGCACACAAGCAGCCACGAGCAGCAAAGAGGCCACCACAGCTATTGATGGGACCACCAGGACCTGGAGGGTAGCACAGGCATAGACCTGACCAGCACAGACAGACACCCTGACCAGGACAGACAGACACCCTGAGCAGGACAGACAGACAGCCCTGAGCAGGACAGACAGACAGCACTGAGCAGGACAGACAGACACCCTGAGCAGGACAGACAGACACCCTGACCAGGACAGACAGCTCTGACCAGGACAGACAGCCCTGAGCAGCACAGACACAACACTGACCAGCACAGACAGACAGCCCTGAGCAGCACAGACAGACAGCCCTGAGCAGCACAGACAGACAGCCCTGAGCAGGACAGACAGCCCTGACCAGGACAGACACCCTGAGCAGCACGGACAGAAAGCCCTGAGCAGGACAGACAGACACCCTGAGCAGGACAGACAGACAGCCCTGAGCAGCACAGACAGCTCTGAGCAGCACAGACACAGCCCTGACCAGGACAGACAGACAGTCCTGAGCAGCACAGACAGACTGCCCTGACCAGGACAGACAGCTCCGACCAGGACAGACAGCACTGACCAGGACAGACAGACACCCTGAGCAGCACAGACACAGCCCTGAGCAGCACAGACAGACAGCCCTGAGCAGGACAGACAGCACTGACCAGCACAGACAGACACCCTGAGCAGCACAGACAGACAGCCCTGAGCAGGACAGACAGACACCCTGAGCAGCACAGACAGACAGCCCTGAGCAGCACAGACAGCCCTGACCAGGACAGACAGCCCTGACCAGGACAGACAGACACCCTGAGCAGCACAGACAGACAGCCCTGAGCAGGACAGACAGACACCCTGAGCAGGACAGACAGACAGCCCTGAGCAGCACAGACAGCTCTGAGCAGCACAGACACAGCCCTGACCAGGACAGACAGACAGTCCTGAGCAGCACAGACAGACTGCCCTGACCAGGACAGACAGCTCCGACCAGGACAGACAGCACTGACCAGGACAGACAGACACCCTGAGCAGCACAGACACAGCCCTGAGCAGCACAGACAGACAGCCCTGACCAGGACAGACAGCACTGACCAGCACAGACAGACACCCTGAGCAGCACAGACAGACAGCCCTGAGCAGGACAGACAGACACCCTGAGCAGCACAGACAGACAGCCCTGAGCAGCACAGACAGCCCTGACCAGGACAGACAGCCCTGACCAGGACAGACAGACACCCTGAGCAGCACAGACAGACAGCCCTGAGCAGGACAGACAGACACCCTGAGCAGGACAGACAGACAGCCCTGAGCAGCACAGACACAGCCCTGAGCAGGACAGACAGGCAGCCTGACCAGCACAGACAGACAGCCCTGACCAGCACAGACAGCACTGACCAGCACAGACAGACACCCTGAGCAGCACAGACAGACAGCCCTGAGCAGGACAGACAGACACCCTGAGCAGCACAGACAGACAGCCCTGAGCAGCACAGACAGCCCTGACCAGGACAGACAGCCCTGACCAGGACAGACAGACACCCTGAGCAGCACAGACAGACAGCCCTGAGCAGGACAGACAGACACCCTGAGCAGGACAGACAGACAGCCCTGAGCAGCACAGACACAGCCCTGAGCAGGACAGACAGGTACCCTGACCAGCACAGACAGACACCCTGAGCAGCACAGACAGGGCCATGCCCACCTGCACTGGCAGCTCCTGCTCCTGCCTGCCTGCCCCAGGCTGCCTGCAGCAGGACAGGCAGGAGGCACAACTCCTGCCACAGCTTTAGGGCACTGTTCCCACCTGCTCAGCTGCAGGTGGCTCTGAGCAACACGGCCAGACCACGGGCTGGGCTCCTGGAGCTGACCCTGCTGCTGCAGACAAAGGCAGGACCAGAAGGGCTTGAAGAAGGTGAGGAAAGGAGACAGAGATGGGATTTCCTGGGAGCCAAACCAGGCAGGAGGCACAGCCTCATGGACATCTCCAGCAGAACAAAAACACTGATAGGCCATGGTCCAACACCACTGCAATGGCTACAGAACTTTGTGCTATGACTCAGACTGGGGATCAGCTTTTGACTTTAACTGTTTATATAGTGAACTTCAGCTTTTTAACCTCCAAATCACATTTTTTGGTTCTGTGACTGGTCAAATAACTGCATCCTACACACTTCTTGCCTACTAGCTCCCCTAACAATAATTGGAGGTAGGACCGTAAAAATATTTTGCAGGTCTGCTTTGCCTTTTTTCTCTTTCATAGTTAATTCTTTCTGGCAGCATTGTGTAGCCTATAGCTAGATTCCATCGCCTTGAAAAAATTGAAACCAAAGACCTCTGCAGAGCATTCCTTCTTTGCAGCACAAAGAGGCTGGGGCTTCCAATTAAAATGGGTGATAAAATAGTATTTTCCAATTATCCTTGGAGAGGATGGCATTTCACAGTACCCACAGACAGCTTCAGCTGCTGGGTGCAGCTGCAGTGGCAGAATCCACACCTGAAGAACCTGGTCATGCAGAGTCACAGCTGTGACGTGGTCTGGAGGGCTTCAGCACGAGTGGCAGATTGAGGGACCACAGAAACACACAATCATGGAATGGACTGGGTTGGGAGGGACCCTAAGGTCCATTTAATCTGATCTCTCTGTCATGGCAGGGACACCTTGCACTAGATCAGACCCCTCCCTGCCCATCCAGCCCAGCCCTGGACACTTGCAGGGAGGGGGCAGAGGCATAAGCACACAAGGAGTGAGATGCCCACTCAAACACAGTTACTGTTTTTCTAGCATTGACTGGAAGTACGTGCATCTCAAAAGCTGCACTGGTTATGGACTGCATGGGGTTGCTTTATGTTTTAATGCCACCCTGTAAAATTAAAGCATTTGTATAAAAATATAGTCCAAAGGCAAATTTTGAAGTTTTTTCCTTCAGTGTTCAGTACACAATGTACAACACAGATGTACTTGTTTAACTTTGACTTTATGACTTATGCAAAGCGTCAGCTATTATTCCACTGCAAGTCTCCTTAAATAAACTTTTCTGAGACATGGTGAAAACGGAGGTGGTGGATTAGCAGGCAGCAAAAGATGAGGTCATCTAGGCCCATTGAGGCTGTGTTTTGAGACCAACAAAAGCCCAACTCCAGCAAATCCTCTGAAGTACACCCCCTTGTTTTCCACGCAGCCTGGATTAGTCTTGAGCTTCTAGATCTGAAAATACAATAACCCTTTCACTCATATATAATAAAGAGAAATAGACTATACTAAAAACCCCCAAACCTAACAGGTTTATTTACATGCCCAGCACATAGAACTCCTCTGTATTTACTATACAGAGGGCAAAACAATACAAAACAAATGGCAATTCAAAAAGAAAGGGTTTTTCTCCAAACTGGACGTGATTTGCTATGTTCACAGAGGTGCCCAGTAAAAGACATTCATGTCTCAAGCTGACAAACACGGAAGCCTCTGGTGGTATGTTAACAAACCTACATTATTTAGTGGAATTATAAAATAGTATAAGAATAAACAAATTCTCATGTGTAATAACATACACCAAAAATTCCTGAAAACATGCCAAAGGAAAAGCTGGATGCTGAGGGCTGCTCTCCTGATTCAGGACTGCATTTTCTGAAAGTGTGGGGTGTTTGAGGGAGATCCACAGCTGGGAAGGGAGAATTGTTTTTGATGCCAACTTCAGAGACAGGAGAATCAAGCTGGTAATAGACTGATTTTTATAAATTGTGTATTTGACAGTTTAAAACAGCTGGAAAAGAATTGAACTTACGATGTGAGTTTTCCAAAGTGTTACAGCAGCAGGAAAAGAAAACAACTCCACAGTAACCTGTGTATCACATCTGGTTTGTGAGGAAGGGAGGCTCCACCTGACACAGAGAATTATGTGGGGAGGGATTGCCAGCCACACACAGACATTGACACCAGAGTTCCAGTTTCCTTGATGAGCTGTTGTCACTTTATGCTGTGGGAACAACGTAATGGGGTCTTGAAAGGCTGGGAATACCCAGTCTCAGAAAGAATAAATGGAAAAAAAATGCATTACTGCTTAGCCTGGGACAAAAACCAGGCGTGAACATGAGGAAAGTGTGGATCACCACTGTATTTACTTTCTTCAGCAGCAGCCTTAGCTGTCAGCTGCACAGCAAACCCACCATGGTTTGGAATCAAGCCATGGCAGAATGGCTGGGAGCTGGGAATGGCTGGGAACTGGGAATGGCTGGGAACTGGGAATGGCTGGGAGCTGCAGACCTGTCCCTGGATGCTGTGTCACTGTGACCCAGGTGTGCACAGTTCAGTTTCAGGTAAAGACAAGACAAATATTTCACAGCGTTTTCCCCTGCTACATTAGTACAAATTGAATTTAAGCACAGCTTGATTTCTCATAGAAATAATTATTTTTTCACACCTTCAGGAGATGAGCAAGTTGAAGAGACTGTAGATCTTTCTACAACGTCTAATTTCTGGATTAAAAAAAAACAAACCTGGAGAAAGCAGTAGGAATACAGTGACACAACCCTGTGCAGGGGTGGGCACAGCTCTGCAGCAGGCTGAGCACAGCTGCTGTCCCAACCCCTGTGTCCACCCTGCTCACAGCAGCAGGGCCAGGATTGCTTCAGGGAGTGCAGGTAGGGCAGTGGCATCAGAGGAGTGGGCACAGAGCAGGGCTGGAACTGCTGAGGATGGCCAGGACTGGCTGATGGTGGCCAGGGACCAGCACTGTACAGGTGCCACCCCCACGGGTCCCCACCTGTTGGGGCTGTGCTGGGTTGCTGTGCCCAGCAATGTGTGTTTATTCTGTCCCATCTGCTGACCCGGCTGGGGCAGTGCCCCTGATCTCCTGGCACACATTCTCTGCTCATGGGCCATCTTTAAACCAGCTGGGCAATCATCTTTATCTTCCCACAGCCCATCCTCCCTCCAGCAGATATCTCCTGTTCATGGCCACTGAGTCCCAGGGCATGGCTGATCAAATTCCATCATCCCACTGGGAGATGCTCCAGCCAGGGCAGGAGCCAAGCCTTTCCTACCCAGAGAAAAACTGACATTTGGGACACCAAGGCACCTTCTTTCCACTGGATTCCAGAGGAAAATCAGACCCTTGCACATCATCCCTGGAGCTTCAGAGGAAACTGCACCTTCTCCAGGAGCACTGCTCCAGCTGAGCCACATCTGCCCCTGCAGGAGGATGCAGCACCATGGAATGGGACTGTGCCACCACCCTGACTGACTGAGGGTGTCAGCTTGGATTCTGGCTCTGGCAGGGCTGGGATTGTTCTGTGTAATGCTGCATTGCTATTGGAATTGTCCTAGTGCAGAACTGTTATTCCTATTCCCATCTCTTTGCCTGAGAGCCCCTTAATTTCAAAATTATAATAATAATTTGGAGGGAGGGGGTTTACATTCTCCATTTCAAAGAGAAGCTCCTGGCTGTTTTGGCAGACACCTGTCCTTAAACCAGAAGAGTGGACCTGGCAGTGGCCCACAGAGCCCTCCCTGCCTGGCATGCTGCTGGGAGGGCACTGGGGCAGCCAGTGCTCCAGCCAGAGCAGCTGCCTGCTGCTGCCCTGGGGCTTACACAAGCCTGGGCTCTGCAGGAGCAGCGTGGAGCCCTGATGTGTGCCAGAGCCCCAGCACCAGCCCATCCCAGCAGGCAGAGCCTGCCCTGAGTGAGCAGGCAGTGGAATCTGGGATCTGCGCTCCCTTATCGCCCGGGAGTGAATTCCTGCCGTGTGTGCCAGGGAGGAAAACCTTTCTCCATGTTGCTGGCAAAACTGTCAATCATCTTGATGAGCAGCAAATAAATGAATGCCCAATGATGGGATTCCATATTATCCTTAAAAAAGAAATCCATCAAATAAACATCAACAGGTAAATGTTTATACCCGACAGCCATCAATTTCAGCTATCCATGCAAAGAGACAGGTGAGCTGGACTGGTAAACCTCGAAATTAGAGAGGTATTAATCATCTGCTCCCAGCCAATATAAACAGATGTTATTTTTAAACAGGCAAAATCATCTTTTCCTCTGAAATTTATTTGCAACAGATAATGTTCTGTTACATTTTTAATCAACCAGATGAAGTTACATTTAAATTGAAAATCTGCTGCACTCAACTAATCAGGCAAGTAAAATTCTGAGATGATTGAACAGCAGCACAGAGCACACCATTACAGCAGGTAAATTGTGAAATTTACCTGTCACACCACACGGCTCATTGTTCAGCCATTGCGCCTGCAAGTGAGGAGCACAGAAATAAGACAAAAAAAAGGAAAGACATGTTCAACATATTCATAAATCCATCATATTTTAGGAACACACCATTAACAGTGACAGGGGAAAAAAAATAAGCTCCACCTCTTTCCTATAAAAATGCCAATAAATATTTACACAGGTTACTCCTCTCTGGTTCGTGCTCGTCTAAGTTGCGTGTCCGGATACGCCGAGATCCAGACACGGCATGAAAACCCTCTTGCATTTCTCCCATGATAAAATAAAGGGCAAGACCACCAAAAACCCTGAAAAAGCAGTGGGATTTTTATGCCAGTCCTTTTTCCAGCAACCACAGATATGCTGGGCCCCACCCCCCAACCTCTCACACCACTAAAATACTGGTAACCAGTGTCCAGATTCAGGGCTCCACTGATAATACATTTATTTGTGCAAAAAGTGCTGCAGTAAAAGCAGCACTTGTCTAAATAGATGAAATACAGATTTCAGCTCCTACCCTTGACAGGGACACCCTAAAATATTTTCTTACATGGAAGTGTCAGAAATGAGAATCTTTCATCTTAATTTTAAAATGAGATCCATGTAGTCTCGTGCATGGCATTGATAAATTATGCATATCTATCTTTTTTTTTTTTTTTTACGTCACGATGAACACAAACTGACAGCAGACATCTGGAGGACTGTCAATTATTAAAGATCTAGGCTCCCATGCCTTTTTGCACCCCTCTGCTGTCCTCTGCACCCAAACCCCACGTGCCACATATTAAGATTATTGAGATTATGTCTCCCTTATTAATGTCTCCTTTTTCCCCTTTAGGAATTCAACAAACAGTGTTATTTTCATATATTATTGTATTTGCTAAACAATTATTCCAAAAGAACAAAAAGTTTAATGGTTAGTTTAGCATGGTGTGTCTGGACTGATAGCTAAGGAAGCCAATGTTTGTTTTAAAAAATACATCCACTTTACATTGCTATGTTTTAAACACTACAATAGTTTGGAGACCGCAGCAGCTTTTAACAACCAAAGATTCTCACAATCCTGTGTTCACACCTGGTGCCCCGTGCTCTGGTGGCAGTGGTGTCACTGCTGCACTTACCTGCACACCTGCCCAGAGCCTGAGCTGCTGCTGCCACACCAGGGCCAGGCCTGGGCCAGCCCTGCCACGAGTGGCAGGCACAGCAGAGCCAGAATCACACCCTGGTCTGGGCATGGAAACTCCTCAAATCTGACCCAGGTCTGCCCCCTGCCATGCAGGGACCCCTCCCAGTGTCCCCAGTGTCCAGCCTGGCTTGGGCACTGCAGGGATCCAGGGGCAGCCACAGCTGCTCTGGGAATCCCATCCCAGCCCTGCCCACCCTGCCAGGAACAATTCCTGCCCCAAATCCCATCCCAGCCCTGCCCACCCTGCCAGGAACTGCCCCAAATCCCAGCCAGCCCTGCCTCTGGCACAGGGAGCCATTCCAACTTGCACTGCCACTCCAGGTTTCTCACTCAGAGTTCCTCTCCAGCTCTTCTCAAGTCTCTTCACATACTGTATTCGTATGTGAGCACAGTATGTACAAATCTTTCATATGCTGCTGAAAAGATGGTAAAAATATTATTTTTCTTAAGTGAGAGAAAGTAGCTCTTCACTGGGCAGGTGAAAAAGTTCTGCCCAAATTTTGAAAAGAACTTGGCTAATGCATTTTAAGGAGTTAAAGCAATATATGCCTACATGTTAAAGAAATTATTTGAAAAAAAAAAAAAAAAAAAAAAAAAAAAAAAAAAAGAGGTGTTACAAAAACAAAAAAAGAGGTGTTACGGATCCTGATTTCACTAATGCCACTCTGTATTATGTATCCCCAGCAGCCAAAGGAAAACAAGCATTATTTGTAGCATACTACACTCTGGGCTTTATTCACAATTCAGCAAATGTCAAAAAGGAAGCATACTGTCCCAATTTGTTGTTACCCCAGCGCTGCTTAGTCTGGAACAGTTTCTGACAGCCAGTGCCACACAGTGCCAGAGTGCCAGGCTGTCACCTGCGTGGGAAGGGCAGTTTGGAGTTTTAGAACATTGCACTAGGCACCTCCCGCAAAGCTTCAAACAAACAATAGGCTACAATTTAGAACAGGACATCAGAAACAGGTTCACACTGATATCAGGCTGAGTTAGATGGGATTTTGGGCAGGAATTGTTCCTGGCAGGGTGGGCAGGGCTGGGATGGATTCCCAGAGCAGCTGTGACTGACCCTGGATCCCTGCAGTGCCCAAGCCAGGCTGGACACTGGGGACACTGGGGACACTGGGAGGGGTCCCTGCATGGCAGGGGTGGGATGGGTGGGATTTAAGATCCCTTCTGATCCCAACCAGCCTGTGAATCTGTGAAAAGGTGCAGCTGACAGGGCCAGCACACAGAGCACTGCAGGTGCCATTTCCCAGGGAGTGGCAGCACCGAGACTGGCAGGGTGAAAGGCAGAGAAATCCCCATTTTTAACCACTGCCCCACGGCCAGGCTGCTCTGCCAGCCTTTAACCCGCAGTGAGGACTGAAAGCAGCCACGCCCTGCAGCCAGGTGCAGCCAGGTGAGCCCAGCCCCGAGGCTGCAGGACACGGCTATCCGTGGTCAAGTGTGAGCTCTGCTCAACAAAACCTCCCTGCTGTTCTCAGCGTGCGTTCACTGCACACCGCTCAAATTATTAATTAAATGCCTGGGCAATTTTAACACCGCGTTTCATTGTTATAAGTACTTTTTTTCTTTCTTTAGTGCTGGTTGTTTGTGTGAGTTTTTTTTTTGTTCGCCTCTTTTTTTCCCCCTCAGGGTTTAAAAAACATATTAGCCTACACAACAAGCATCACAGGTCTCAACCCTGAAAGATGTGTCAATCTGCATCCCACCCAGGCAGCCGAGAAACAAATCCTGAAAAATATCTGAGCTTGAGACAAGGTATACTATGCAGTAACATTTATTTTAAAATTCCTTAGGGGTAACTTCCAATGATATATTGTAACATATTATTTAAAACCAATGCAACATTATCTGAATAAGTGTTCACTATAAAACATGTTGCGCCTTAACATGCAAACACTTGATTCTTCAACTTTAGTTATTATTATTCTTTAATCTATTAAGATTATTCTTGCACATAATTTCTGTTTTAAAGGAGACAGAAGTTGACCAGAATTATTACAAAAGTATTGAAATGCTATGAAATTAAAAATTCAGATGATGTAAGCCCAGATATTCAAGAAAACTAAAAATTCCCTTAAAATGATAAGCAATTATTTTCCAATCTTCAATACATCTGCAAGTATTGAAATACTGCATAAGTTAAATTTTGCATCTATCCTAATTTTCTTGGCATTTAACATGTCTTAAAATTCGTTTATTCCCAAAATCAGGAAATTAATACTGAAAACAACAGAACAGCGTTCAGCGACGTGTTAATGACAACAGTTAATGATGGAGCAGAATAGAACAGAACTTGAGTAACCTCAAACAGAAGCAACTGCTGGCAAAATTAGTGAGTTAGTTAAGAAAATAACTATCTTTTTTTCTTCTGTTTGGTTTTTTAAATTAAAGGAAAGCTGCCGTGGTGAAGACAGGAAACTGATCATAATTAAGACTTTTAGCTTCCAGAATCCATACTCAATTACAATAATACAACAGAAAATATTTTTCCAGGAATTTGGAGGACAGGTTTGCACCGTGTGCTTTGACCTCACAGTCATGCTAAGGCTAAAATAATATAACTTTAGCAGTATATTTCTTTCTGTAAAGACCAGCCCAGCACTTTTACCTCTCCAAATCGATGAATTTATTTGGTTTAAGGGATCTCTGCAATCTAGAAAGAAATTGGAAGAATTTCACTCAATTCACCAATTTAATAGTCTGAGCTATCATTAGACCCGAAAGAAACTTGTGCTTTTTAATTATACATTTGTCACTTGTACTGACCCACCTCAAGCAGGACAATCACGACTCCAGAAATAACAGCCAAAATGAAAGAAAATGCACAGGCACTAAAATCTCCTTGGCGCACCATGTTTTGCTCTTGCAGTAATAACAGAAGCCAAGCAGAGGCCTCAGACCCACGAGGCAAGGAACACCTGGACAGGTGAGCACCTGCAGCACCTCAGGAGCAGGTGTGTGCCAACACACACCTGGAGGATCAGGATGGCACGCTGGGTCACAGAGCAGGTGGGCACTTCCAGCAGCACATCCAGGCTCTGGCTGCCAGGGCCTCCCCTGGACTCACTCAAAGGACAAATGCAGCGCCAGAAACAAGCCTAGCCTTTGTCACTTCTGTCACCAGTTTCTCAGCGAGAACACGGGGCTGTAAAAGCTTTTCAAAGTTTGACTGTTGTCGTTAACACTATTTAAAAAACAATAGAACCGTGTATTTAGCAGCGTGAGTTATGGATCTTGGCTGGAACTAAGGCAGCCTTGCCATTACACAGGAAATGCCCCGTTTACAGCACCGGGCGAGCCAGCAGGGCTCCGAGTGCGGGGCGAGCGGAGCGCGGGGGGAACAGCGCGCCCGGAGCGCCGCTGCCTCTGTCCCCACTGCCACTGTCCCCACTGCCACTCTGCCTCTGTCCCCACTGCCGCTGCCTCTGTCCCCACTGCCACTGTCCCCACTGCCGCTGCCTCTGTCCCCACTGCCACTGCCTCTGTCCCCACTGCCACTCTGCCTCTGTCCCCACTGCCACTGCCTCTGTCCCCACTGCCACTCTGCCTCTGTCCCCACTGCCACTCTGCCTCTGTCCCCACTGCCACTGCCTCTGTCCCCACTGTCACTCTGCCTCTGTCCCCACTGCCGCTGCCTCTGTCCCCACTGCCACTCTGCCTCTGTCCCCACTGCCACTCTGCCTCTGTCCCCACTGCCACTGCCTCTGTCCCCACTGCCACTCTGCCTCTGTCCCCACTGCCACTCTGCCTCTGTCCCCACTGCCACTGCCTCTGTCCCCACTGCCACTGCCTCTGTCCCCACTGCCACTCTGCCTCTGTCCCCACTGCCACTGCCTCTGTCCCCACTGCCACTCTCCCTCTGTCCCCACTGCCGCTGCCTCTGTCCCCACTGCCACTCTGCCTCTGTCCCCACTGCCGCTGCCTCTGTCCCCGCAGCCACTCTCCCTCTGTCCCCACTGCCACTCTGCCTGCTGTCGCCACTGCCACTCTGTCTCTGTCCCCACTGCCACTCTGTCTCTGTCCCCACAGCCGCTGCCTCTGTCCCCACTGCCGCTGCCTGCTGTCCCCACTGCCACTGCCTCTGTCCCCACTGCCACTCTGCCTCTGTCCCCACTGCCACTCTGCCTGCTGTCCCCACTGCCACTCTGTCTCTGTCCCCACTGCCACTCTGCCTCTGTCCCCACTGCCACTCTGCCTGCTGTCCCCACTGCCACTCTGTCTCTGTCCCCACTGCCACTCTGTCTCTGTCCCCACAGCCGCTGCCTCTGTCCCCACTGCCGCTGCCTGCTGTCCCCACTGCCACTCTGCCTCTGTCCCCACTGTCACTCTGCCTCTGTCCCCACTGCCACTCTGCCTCTGTCCCTGCAGCCACTGCCTCTGTCCCCACTGCCACTCTGCCTCTGTCCCCACTGCCACTCTGCCTCTGTCCCCACTGCCACTCTGCCTCTGTCCCCACTGTCACTCTGCCTCTGTCCCCACTGCCACTCTGCCTCTGTCCCCACTGCCACTCTGCCTCTGTCCCCGCAGCCACTCTGCCTCTGTCCCCACTGCCACTCTGCTTCTGTCCCCACTGCCACTCTGCCTCTGTCCCCGCAGCCACTCTGCCTCTGTCCCCGCAGCCACTCTGCCTCTGTCCCCGCAGCCACTGCCTCTGTCCCTTCCAGCCTGGCACCAGTCCTGGCTGCGGCACAGCCGAGCCGAGCCGGGCAGGAGCTCCATCCCCGGGCGGTGCCCGTGTCCCCTGCGCTGTCCCCGACCCGCACAGCCTCCCTGCCCGCCTGCCTCCACCACAGACAAACCCTCAGCGTCCCTCGCACACCACCTACCCAAACACACCCCCAACGCGCATCTGCCCTAAAAATGACACCAAAAATAACACATTTCTGTCAGACTGTACTCAAAAATTTGCCTCCTGGCTATTGCATTTCTTCTTTTCAAAGGCTTAAATGCCCTGCGGCCCCTGCATGAGTCTGTGCTGTGCGATGTTAATTCTCGAGGTAATGCCATGCTCTGGGTCACCTGCACTAGACCTGTAAAATGTCACCTGCCTTGCAGGGATCCTGGACACTGCAGGGTCATCTCTGTTTAGGAATAGCAGGTCCCAGACAAAAACTGCCTTTCTGAGTTGGATTTCTGGTTTTCCATACATATAAGAATGTGACATCCTCAGTTTGTCCAAGACCTCTGGGTTCAAAACCTGAGGCTAAGCTGGAATGGCTTTTGCCAGGAAACTCACCAGTTTAGTTTCCCAAAGGTGTGAAATTTAGACATCTTCATATTTACCCACTTTTGTCCTTAGGCATGACACTTTAGCAACCCACACATGAAATAAGCCCTAAACATCACAAACCCTCAGATTTGCTGACACTGAACATCCTCAAGTGACACGATTCAGGAGATGCACTTTAATCAGCCATGGAAAATAACTCATCCCTGCAAAATGGCATTTAATAGCTGTTTTCTTTCTTCTTCTTTGTTTGTTTATGGTTTTTTTTGTTTTTTTGGTTTTGGGTTGTTTTGTTTTTGGGTTTTTTGTTTATTTGTTTCTTTTATTTAAATTGTGATAACTGAAGTAAATTTTAAGGCTACTACACAGCTGGCTGCTTTCTAGTCTTTACCATAGTTTTCAAAAAGCATGAATAATTTAAAAACATGACATTGACAGTATTTCAGTTAAATAACAACCTGTCAGTATCTTTCAAACTATCACATGTGCCACCAAAGGTATTACCTGCCTAATTCCAAAGATGAGTTCCCTATTATTTGAAACTATGTCAGGGGATTACTTTGAGGACAGCAAAAAGGCCAAGGAGTATAATTTGAACTCTTGAAGGTAGAATTACAGACCTTTTGGAAAGGTGGGGAAAGAGTATTTAATGCATTTCAGATGGCACTGTATTGGTGGCAGAATTTGAAAGAGGTGAATGAACTTCTGATCAGAAAAAGCAGAGATATAAAGAAGAGCCACAACAGTGTTTTGCTTCCCTCAGGGTCAGAAATAAGCATTGGCTGAGTCACCTGGACTGGCCCAAGCAAACCTCTGCCAGCCTTCCCTTCCCCAGGAGTGAGGATTCATCCCCAAGGCCAAGGGGGGAAGGTGGCAGTGTCAGAACAAGCGAGCACTTATCCCGAGAGCACACCCCAATAACGGAACGACCCTCCTAAGGCAGACCTTTGACTGCTTGAACTTCAACACGGAGCACATCTATGAGATACCAACAATTCTACACTTTCCAAAGTAACTTGTGCCAAACTCTATGCGAATTACTCAGTATTTCTTGTTGCCAAAACTCCCAAACAGCAAGAAAGCAAGACCTTTCTATTTAAGGGAAAAGTTACCACTACCGTGCTTTTTCCAACTTGTAGTGAAAGAAGGATTTTTCCTGTTTTTCTATTTCCTTTCAAATTGTTTAAAGTTTTTCAAATAAACATCATGAATTTTAAGGAATCTCTGTCCAAAAAGCAAAAAACCCCCGAATCACCAAACTAAACCAAACAAAAAAACCCAGAAACAAAACAAAACAGCAAACAAACAAACGACAAAAAAAAAAAAAAAACAAATAGGAGTGGGAGTCAAACCAAAGAAGAAACAACAAATGTAATTTTAAACATTTAAAACATTTGTACAATTAGAGATACTATATGTGCATAAGAGCAAATATTATGCTGTAAATAAATATACAGGGATGAATTCTGTTAAATAAAATTTGAGTGTACAGAGATGCAAAGCATTTATGCAGGATAATTGTTTCTGGAAAGATACAATGAAGTATTATTTTGAAGATCTCTGTTTACACTACAATTTGTGTAAATATTACAGAAATTGCTCTATTAATTATGTATTAACTATTGACATTGGTCAATAATTAGAACTTTAAATTTTTATTGTGGGGCTGGGTGGAAACACTGAATTCTTGATGTCATTTCCACTTTCTTAATTTTTGTTTTTACTTTTCCTCGATAAGAATTGTTTGATGACTGATTTTTCATTTGTTTTGTACGGAGTTGTGTCTCATGTAGCATTTTGTTTTATTAACATATTTATACTTATTAATGTATTAACATATTTAATAATAAAGTATTAGCATTTTTTAAAATTACAAGAACAAAGCTAAATGTTAGAAAACAAACTGAAAAGACCTTGCTGGCTGCCTAAATCCCACATCCAAGTTGGAAGAGCATTTTTAAATGTTCTTCTGTGCTCTTGAATGAACTGACATTTAACAGCAGTTTTCCTGTTTTCCTTGCAGATGGTAAGTATGAAATTAAAAAGAAATGACCAACTGGATATATCAAACCTCACCTGCACATCCCACCTGCCCACTCTTTTCCTTTGCATGCTTGTATTCTCAGAGCAAATACAGGACAGACGGGCAACACCTGAATGAACTGTTCTTGTACCTGAGCATTTTCTGAAGCACTACAAGGACTTTGGGGCAAGTTTTCCATTTATGTCTATTTTTTGAGTCTCCTCCCCATAAGACACAAACTGAGAAATGGTCTCAGGTATTTGCCAAACTAAAAAGAAATAAAGTAACAATGAAGTTACCCCTAACCAATTTTTAGCTTTTCCTATAACACTAAAATAAAGTAGGACCAGAAAAATTTTCTTTTGTGAAGAATTCAGTTCCTAAAGAGCCTGCTTTCTCCTTCAAATTCCTGCAAATTTCAAGCTTCACAAAGCCACTCAGGATTAGTCAAGCTTTCAAATTTAAAATTCCATGTGCTCCTTCTAATTATTTGAGTTCACTGGGAAATTATTTTCAAATGTGCATTTCCATAAAAGGGAAAAGTATTTTTCAGCTTTTGTCCTTTGGAGACTGCATGTGTGTGCCGGAAAAAAAAAAAAAAAAAATTACATCACTGACACACGTCACAAACATGTCATTTGTGTTTAAAAACATAAAACCACATCACCGATCACTGGCATCTCAAAACCATGTCATTTGTATTTTCAAGAATATTTTTGCTGTTGTTTTGCAAAGTTGCACTAGCAACACAGGGCTGGCGCAACAAAAGATTAAACTGCACATAACTGGTCAGCCCTTTCTGCTGTAAGGTGCTGCTGCCCACGGCAGGAGATGGAACAAGCTGGTTTTAAGGTCCTTTCTGACCCCCAGAGCAGGCAGGGGCTCCCTGCTGCCTCCAGGTGCTGTGACAGGGAGCCACGGTCCCTGGCCCCTGGGGGCAGCAGCCCTTGGGGCGCGCTCACCACATCCTGCAAGAGAAACCACAGCAAAGCACAAAGGACGTGAGCTTCAGCCAGCGCCAGATCGCTCCGTGGGCAGGGAAACGACAACGCAAACGGCCCCGCTTCCCCTGCACCCAGCTGCTCCTCAACATTCAAAAATCCCCTCACAAAACCACAAGCGAATGACCAAAGACCAGCTTTTAGGCTTTGCTTTCAACAGAAGGGTTTTTTAGTAAAAGTTAAAACACTTGGGCTTGCTATCTGAAAATCTCAGTCACACAAACACGTACCACAGATGCACCACATGAGACACACACACACACACCACCAGTGCCAAAACTGTCCCTCTGCTCCAGCCCCTGACACAGATTTCTGACAGGGATCTCCTCCGTGTTCTTTTTATGCCAGAACAAACTCGTAACAAATAAAAATCCAGTGAGGACACCCTCTCAGCACACACCCATTCAACCTAAAGTACAAACGATGCCAGCTCTGTCTGCATCCTGGGGAGCCAGCCTGAGGGCACAGCTCAGTCTGGTGCTGTAAATAAATATACAGCGTTGAACTCTGTTAAATAAAATTTGAGAGTACAGAGATGAAAGGCATACATGGAGCAGAAGTGTTTCTGAGAAGATACAACGAAGGATTATTTTGAAGACTGATGTTGACACTACAGTTCGTGCAGTGTCACCGGCTGAAGCCTCCGGCTGCAGTGCTGGCAATGCTGCTGCCCCTCGCGGGTGTGTTATGGGACAGCACTGAAATCTCTGCTCAGAGTGGGCACCTTGCCCCCTTTAGGCTATGATATGCTGCGGGAACATGAGGCAGGTGGAAATGCCAAAGGCCCCAAACACCTCTACAAACACACACGTGTGCCCCAGCTCACAGGTGTGTGTGCGCACAGATGGCCGCACACGCTCAAGGGGAGCCAAGCCCGCAGCTGGAGGGAGGATCCGCGGGCCCTGCAGGTAGAGCCTGCGGCGGGAGGCAGAGCTGCAGGCTCGGCGCGGCTCGGTGTCTTACCTTTGAGGAGGGTCAGCCCGCCGGGCGCGCCCGCCGCCGCAGGGCACCGCCGGCTCTGCCGCTCCGCCCGGCGCCGACAGCCTCACAGAGGCCGAGAGGAGCATCTGGCAGCTCCCCCCATGCTCCCCCCTCGCTGCCTGGCTGCTCAGGGTTAAAGGAGTTGAGGAAGATTTGTCCCGAGGATGCGGGGCTGCTCCTGGTGCCTCAGGGGCGCGCAGTACACAGCCAGCACCCGGGCAGCACGGTGCAAGGCAGCCAGGGCACAGAAAGCTGCCCTCTTAGGCAAAGAGGTGCTTTTGTGACTCACTGGAATCTGCTGTCTCCAGCGGGCCTCCTCTGAGGGCATTCCCCACATCTCCAGTTCAAAAGTGTGAACAAAGGAACACCAACACCTCATCGCACCTCTGCAAAGGCAGCAAAGGAACGTGCAGAACTGCCATCAAACTGGTGACAGAATACACCAACTCGTGCCAAAATGCACCAAACTGGCGACAGAAACACCTCTGCAGCTGGTTCTGACACGTGGCTCTCAGCAGTGCAAGGCAGACGTGTTACTCTGGGTGATCCACATCCACCAAAAAAAGTCCATGACTGGACAGAGAGCTTTAATTTCCTTCCTTCCTCACTGCTAATGCCACTGTCTGACAGGACATATTCTGGGTAGCTGGGAATGTCACATATGATGTGAAATCAGAGACACTGGTAAAAGCAGTCAAACACCATCACCACACACCGGAAGAGGCCGAGCCTGGCAGGTGGGAAACTTTACCACTGCTAAAAATTGCCATGTAAAAAGAAACAGCTTAAACCCGAACTCCACGACTACAAAAACTGGTGGGAAATGCTGGGGGGAAGTGGAGACCCTCATCAGTGTGTCCCCAGAGTGACCAGAGCAGGCACAGCTCTCTGCAGGGCTGCTCCATGTGGGACACACTCACAGCAGACACACAGCACTCACCAACAAACTCTGGAAATAACAATTGGTGGAGTGTATAAAATAGAAGCCTCTCTGAGTCTCTCAGAGAGAGAAAATAATGCAGTGATTGAATTAAAGCCTTCAGAGAAATTAAAATATATTAAGCCACATAGACACGAAGTAGAACAGCAAGTTTTAGTTTTAAGTAAATAAGAATATACTTTAAGTGCCTTAAGAAAGTAAAAAACCCTAAAGCCTAGTTTAAAATTCAGTAACTTAGCTCGACATAACAAAAACATAACATTACTTGCGTTTCTAGATAAAACAGATGGAACCATTCATGTGAATAGTTAAAACTACATGTAAATAATGTGTAAAGACTGACACTACTTTCATACTGTAGAACTCAGTTCTAATAAGTCGCAACCCAAGACATAAGTGTAAAAAAAATGTTTTAGAATTGTGTTTTTAGCTGATTGGACAATTTATGAATAAAATCCCCTGTACTGAAGTGAGAGATACAGAAGAAGAAAAGAAAAAGAAAAAAGAAAACAAAGAAGAAAGGTGTAGGAACTGCTGTTGCTGCTGCAGCTTCTGCTTGGAACTCTATGTCAGAAAGTTTTAGCATGGACTTAAACACCCTGAACTCTTTGCCTTCAAGACTGATGTAGTCAGGAAATAAACAACTTTACAGCAACCAACAACTGCTCTTGTCGCTTTAAAGACCCAAACCCACAAAAAGCTCAACAACCAACTATAAACATTAGCAGAACATCCAAGCCAGCAGTGCCAGCACCCAGGCCTTGCCAGCCTATGCCACAGGCATGTGTGTACTTGAACAAGTGCTGCAGCAGCTGAGGAGCTGCTCTGCATTTCCTGCAGATCTGCAGTGAAAGGAGTGGCCACACACCCCTGCCTCCTGATCAGCACCACTGCAGTGGTGTTGCAGGGCACAGGGGCAGAGCTCTGCCCCCTGCCCCTGGCACCTACACCTGGCTGTTCACCTCAAACCTTTTCCCTACGTCCTTCGTATCCAGTATAGTCTCTACTGCACCTTTTAATTGCTTAAACACCTAGAGCTTCTCCTTTGAAAGGATTAAATCAGTTTCCCATCAGTGTTCAAAAATCCAGTTTCAGTACGAGAGCTTGCAAGAAACCCAAAGAAATGGGGACAAGGAAGAAAGATCAAACTGATAACAGAAGAGGGGAAGAGAATCCCCTTATAACTATCACCTGAACAGGGGAAAAAAAGAGTGAGAAATGTGAAAAAAAGTCACACAGAATATATGACCATGTAAGCATGGGCACTCTTGCAGAAAACCTAGTCAGCAATCCCAAGCCAGATGAAATTTAAATGAGAGCCAGGTCCACAGCAGTGACGAAATCTGAACAGATACAAGGGGCTTCTCAGGTTGCAGGATGTGCTTAGCCTCGATCTCTTTGGGTTTGCAAAGGAACTTTATTAGTTTTATTAATTTTTTTTCTTAAATAATCAAGAGATTCGAGTGTATCCACATTACATGGTGAAGAAGATTAAGATTTTTTCTTTAATCAAAATATCCATATGCATGCACTGTCTCTTCCAAGGGGTAGGTATATTCCCACTGCTGATTCCCGCTCCGGGGTGGGTTCTGCTGCAGGAACTCATGCACAAACCCCTCCTACCACATTTCCATGTCGGCAGGCTTCCAGCCTGCACCAGCGAGGAGAAAACCCCCCAAATCACAGGAGAACACCCCAAATCCCAGCGCTCAGAAGCAGCCCACAAAGGGGTTGAGCAGCACAGCCACAAACAGAGGCAGTGTGTAACCAGCACACCCCGTCCATCCCCGCGGCAATCCTGGCTGTGCTGGCAGGGCAGGCAGAGCAGGAGCTCGGTGCTGTGTGGCACAGGCACACCACAGCCCCCAGCCCCCTCTGGCAGCCCCTCTGCGCCAGCCTGGCTGGCGCTGCCCCCGACCAGCACAGCCTGAAAACTGATTCCCGAGCAATCAGGGCCGGGGCGGCCGCACGGGGCTGTCTGGAGGAGAAGCTGTGCTGCAGGCAGTGTCCCGGGGCTGTGGCCACCAGCGCAGCCGGCGAGGCTGCACAGTGCCCACCGAGCCCAGCTCCGGGGCGTGGGCGACACGCAGCACACCAGCCCTGCTGCCTCTCTGAAGCGAGGCGCGCACCTCCACGCAGCAATGCTAACACCGCTGGGTGTGAACAGCAGAAATCATTGCGTCGCTAAAGCCATTTTCACCTAGAAACCTTTCTACTTATGAAAGCGACTTGGAGGTGGAACCCAGTGATTCCACAACTTGGGTATCCAGCAAGCGCAGGGAAATACGGCTCTTTACAGAGCTCCTCTCTGCCTTGGAAAATTTATGGTACCCATTGTTGCAGGAAAAAACAGTCTGTTGCTACAAATCGTAAGACTCCGGAACAAAACTAAACTGTATCATGCAAAGGTCACATTCAATAGCGGCTGTCAGGGAAAAGAAGCAAAGAACAACTCACTGTGTTTTGTTGTTATTTTAGAAATAAGCTTACACCTTTTCTCCATTTAGAAATAAATGGAGGGATTTGAATAACATAACACAAAAAATGGATATACAGATGTGGTCAGGTTTTTGAGTAGCTTCTGCAGCACTACACAGTTAAGACAAATTTAAGTTCAATGTCTAGAAGAAGATGCTTCAAACAATGATAGCCCACAAAGGGCATTTCCTTTTTGAGAGAGACAAAAAAATAAGTAAAATTTATCGGAGGCTGCTATTTCCATTCTAATCCCATAAGCTGCAGTTACTGCCACTAAAGAGAAGACTCCTTCCTGTATTATTTTTAGGGAAGAGGCAAAAATCAAATGCTTTCAAATTAATTTTCTTTCCATTTTATGTATATTGTTATGTTTTCATTCCCTAAACGTTCAAACACACTTATTTTCTTTCCTCTTTTTCATTTTACAAGTGTTCTTTGGAGTCAGAAGCAGCCACACACCACAAACTTGCCAAGCCCAGAGTGCAATCATACTCACACCCAGTGTCTGAGAAAGAGCCCAGGAGGGCAAAGGATATTACAGAGAGAAGATAAATTGCTTTTTGTACCCCTTAGTGGCCGGACATCAATGCTGCAGCTCCAAAAACTGCCTCCCCCCCCCCCCCCCCAAAAAAAAAAAAAAAAAAAAAAAAGAGAGAGATTAGGATTGCAGCTATTCATGGGAGAAGAAACATGTTAAAAGGAAGGTTTTAATGAAGAAATGGATGAAAGACTTCCAACTACAGGAGATTAACGTTCTTATCATATAAACTCTTACTGCAAAGCGGAGAGAAGGGGTGGGAGGGGAGAACACTCCTCCAAAGACATGGAAACTCCAACACTGAAAATGAATTCTCTGCATTAGTGCATGGCACAGTTTGTAATGATTCCTTTTGCACCTTTTGCACACTTTATTACGGACTCTTAAGCTCAAAAAAACCAACAAAAAAACCTGTAGATTATACCAAAGACCTAGATTTGCTGAATTACCCATTTTTTAAAGACTCTGTGAAGAAGGTAGGACCCTGTAAGCTCAGCAACCAGCAGCATCATCAGGCAGTTTCCTGACAGTCATGCCAGGAAAACCACGGGGGAACACACAGGTACCTGGTCCTGCCTTTCGGCAGGGAAACCAGGAATTACAGAAATACAGGCAAAAACATGCTGTGGCTTAGTGTGGTACCAGACAAACCAAACCAAAACTGAAAGGCACCTAAAACCATAGGGAAGGAAGCAGGGAGAGAGGGGAGGGATGACTCCCATAGTGTATGGAACACTGGGACTGTGGAGCAGCCACACACCTGAAGGATGGCAGTTGAGGACCAAAAGGCAGATCCTGATCTGCCACCAGCACCCGGGGCTCACACCCACAGCCAAACAACATCTCCTTGCTAAAAAACAGATGCTGGAAACTGGAGCTGGAGAGCTGCACGGGGAAACACTCTCTGTGCACTAGAGGCATCAGGACAGCACTATCTGTTTACAGGGAATATTAAAATAATAAGGTTGTTAGACAAGAGCAGGTGTGGGGCAGTGAACAGAATAAGGAGACACGCTCAATTCCTTCCCTCAAGGAGCTGTTTGTGAGCAGTGGAAGCTCAGCATCTCTATTCAGGGACTCAGAGGTGAAAACAGACTCATCAAATGCCTGACACCAGCGGCTGCTCTCACAGCCAGAGCTCCAGCTGCCTTTCCATGGAAGCAAACAGGACACTGGACACACCACTGTCACAGGGGGCCTGTCCAGAGCACAGCACAGGCAGCTCCAGGGCAGAAGGGGAGGCAAGGCTTCTTCAGTCCTTTCATGCTGTGACCATCCCTATGATACCACAGGCCCTAAAATTGCAATTTATATACAGTACTATCACCAAAACACCCATCTCATTCTCTCAAAACCCTGAGAACTGTGCATGTCGCAAAATATTGTAAATTAATAAGCAGAGAATATGTCAGAGGATAATTTGCCAATATACATACTCTTAAAATGCATTTCTTTGAATTGAAAATTTTTATATTCATGTTTCAGCAGAGTCATTTATAGAAACACAAAATCCCAGAATGGTTTTGGTTCCAAGAGGCCTTAAAGTCCAACCCCTTGCCATGGGCAAGGACACCCTCCATTAGACAAGTTTTATTGACTATTTAGACATATTATGTCCATAGGATGAGAGATACAAGCTCAGTAAACAAATTACAGTTTCTGTACATTAGGAATATTTATGGTTTGTCTTTTCCTACAATTCTTTCACTGCTGTTTAGGTTTTTCATTACACACACATGCCTACAACACAATTTATTCTAAGCCCACGTCTTTGCCTGGGAATCAAATTGTGTATCGGAAAAGCAGCAGCTGAACCAACTCTTGTGCACCACAGCTGCTTGAATTCCATCCACCAGAATCCAGAGGGGTTTGGAGAAGGTCCTGGCCTACTGCTGAGAGCAAAACCAGAGTGGAAGAGCAGGTGTATTTATGACCTTGTAGGACTGTCTTTGACTTCCCACTAAAACACCTCAAAAACTGTATTGCCTACACTCTACAAAACAATTTTAGTTCTGAACAGTGTGACCCATTCATACACTGCAGGGCAATTCTACCCCTGTTGTCTGCTCTATGTGTGGCTTGCTTATTACCCACATGCACTATGAACCAGAAACATCATAATACTTGCTACAAAAACATGACATAACCTAGCAAAAACTGACCCCCAGCACCAAACTGCCATTTGATTTTTAACAGCCCCCTCAGTCAGGACTGGCATACCTGCAAAGCAATTCTTAGAAACTTCTAAAAGATTTATAAGGAGGAAAAAACAACATGATTTCCAAACACAGTGTGCTTATTAGGGCCTGTGATGCAGTGACAGAGTGCTTTATGTGGAAGTGTGAGTAGCCACAAACTGTGCTAGGCTGTGCAAAAACACACATCATTCCAGCAGAAGGTCATCAAACATTTATGGTCCTGAAACACTAGTTTCACCAACAAGAAAGGCAAAGCCTGTTCCTCAGCTCTTCCCTGTCGAACAGCACAGCAGCACATGAGCAGCAGCACTGTTCATACACTGTGCAAAAACTCTGCTGAGGTTAGCCTGCAGATCAGTGTCACAGAATGCTGCATCTCATGCAAACCCTCCTCACTTACATGTGCACCACATAAAGCTATGGCATACATGGTTTTTAACTTCTTTCAAAGTACAGTCTATTTCACTTTATAAATAAACTCCTCTTTTTCATTTCTTTCTCCAGCCTTTGTCTGGGTCATGTTTTCCCTCTACTGGCAGGGGAGACACTGTTCTCAGTAATGATCTTTGTGCTCCAGGCAACCAGTGAGCACAGAAAAACCCTGGCTAACCATCCAGTAGAGGTGGCAGCTGCTGGTGACACAGTGTGCATTACACACAATGGTTATCACACTCACCTATGACCACATTTATAGACTTTCTTTCCTCTAATGTGGAACAAGGAACACTTGTCATAACACCAGAATGTCAGCCTCTAGTGGCTGGGGAGAAAACTCTCAGAAATCAGTGCAGAATTCACTTGAGAAGAGTCAGTCACCTCCACATGAACAGCCCAAACTGTCATGGGTGCTGAGGGGGCAGCCCCTGCTGAATCCAGGCAGGGGAAATGCTCAGGGCTCCCCTCTGCCCCTGCCTCCATCCTGTTACAGCTCATCCTGAGTTGGAAGGTCTCTGGTCTGGCACACAGCAATTTCTTACATGCTCTCAGAAACATAAAACACATGGCAAAGTTGAAAAGTTCACGGTACAAATCACTCTGATATTACATCTAAATTTCTACCAGGAAAAATGCCGTTTTTCCTTACACATGTCATGCTGCTGAAATAAAGGTATTGAAATGGTACAAACAACGACCATTTCATTTACCACAGCTTTACATCCATTGCCATACACTTGTTGGCTTTCTGCTCATCTTTCAAGTACTGACAACAGCACCACTGCAGACAAATTTATTATGGACTCTTAAGAACAAACAAGCCAAAAAAAAGCACTAACCTTGGCTGACAGGAGTGGCACAGCCCTCAAGGTTCAACATGATGTCTCCATCCCTGTCATCAGCACCAGCTCCCAAGAGCATCCAGCTTTCCACCTGGTCACTGTCAGAGACCAAGCTCTCCTCCTCCGAGCTGTTGTCTACCACCAACACGTGGTGGATGGCTGGGGGTCCATCAGGACACCCTGGGCCAGGCCTCCCTCCAGTGCTGCTCCTCTTCTTCCTTGGTGTGCCTGCACCAGCTTCAGGGGCACACAGGGCATCCCTCCCTGCAGCTTTGGTGTGGTTTGGTGTGGATGACACTGGGTGCATGCGTGTTCTGCCTTGAGCTGAAGAGCACCCCGAGCTCTTGGCCTTGCTTTCGTAGATGCTGTCTTCATCTGCTGTGTCAGACAGGACAATGACCTCGGGCTCCTCTGAAAGATGAGGATCACCATCCGTGGCCTCAGTGGGCTTCTCATCTTCATCCTGCTCCTCACTGAGACCTGAACTCGGACTCATGACTTCTCCAACATCAGCTTCTTCATCCATTTCCAGTGTGCTGATCTCTCCAAGATCCTGGGAGTAGTGGATCTGGCTATAGAGATGGAATTCCACCTCACTGTCAACACTCTCCTCACTGGATGACTCCTCAGGATAAAGGTCATCTTCGTACACTCCAGTATTCTCAGGATCATCATACCCAGTAAACATTCTTGAAAGTGAAGAGCCTGAGTCTACAAAAAAATCAAACATTACATCAGAATGGTCATATGTCCCAAACAAGCCTTCAAATGATACCTTTGGTCTTCTTGAAATTGCTCAGGTGAGTTGCAGAGCTCTGCACACAGAACATCAAACTGAGCAGATTTAACAGCTACCTGTACTCAAATGTGCAACAACAAAAGCTACTTAAGGATGCATTTATATTAACCACAACTACTACTTCAGCCCAACTACTCAGCTTCAGCAAATGCCATTTACGGGGCTCTGTCCTCCCAGATGAGGCAGGTCATCAGGATACTCAGGGACCACACCCAGAGTGCTGTGTATACCCTAGGCTCTCCAGGACTGGAGCAAGTGCAGCAAAGAGCCACTAAACCCATTAAGGGATTGGAACATCTGCTGTAAAAGGTCAGGCTGGGCCTGCTACTGCAGCAGAAGGGAAAGCTCAGGAGGATTTATCCATGCTTACAAACACCCAAGGTGTGGGGGTAAACAAGACCCAAGGACCACAGAAAGGCCCCGCAAGAACTTGAAAGGGAATAGACACAAAATAACAGCATACAGGGAATTCCACTTAAATGTAACTGTTGCCAAGGAAGGCCGTGAAGCCTCCATTCTTAAGGATGTTCAAACCCCAGCTAGGCACAGCCCTGCCAGGTCAGTCTGAGTGCACCAGGGCTGAAACTGCCAGAGGCTCCTTCCCACCACAGCTATCCTGTGATGCCAGCCCAAGGTGAGGGTGTTCAGAGCTCACA
The DNA here is from genome assembly GCF_903797595.1 of Erithacus rubecula. NCBI lineage: Eukaryota > Metazoa > Chordata > Aves > Passeriformes > Muscicapidae > Erithacus > Erithacus rubecula. Next base: position 28,641 of record NW_027636027.1, on the reverse strand, counting down.
GCCTGCTGCCTTGCAAGACAGGTAAAACTGGGACCTTCTAAAGTCACCCTGCCTGCCTGAGAGACTACCCAACTCTGTGCTGGTGACTGCATGATGCACGGAGTGTAGGAAAAGGAACACTTCCTCAAAGTCTGTTTCTGCCTTAGTTACTCCCAAGGAAGTCATCCAGCTTTTTCTAGACAGGAAAACTGCCTGATGGAGTTCAGCTGTTTGGCTGGGGAAGAGGGGTTGCATGGTACTACTTAAATCCACTTGGTTGCACACAAGCACAAACATTCAGATCTGTGAGCTTTGCACAGAGGTAGCTTGTGTGACAATGGTATTTAAGGAACCAAAGGTCCTTAGTGTGAAGGCTCTCCTCCTTTACCCAGGTTCCTAAGTAAACATGCTAATATGCTAAATATATGAAAGAACAAGGTGGCAGGAGACACAATAAACCTGCTGTACACCACTACCCAGCTTTAGATGCTGTAGAAAGGAAGATAAAGTGGTGGCACCAAGAATGACTGCATTTGGAAAAACATCTGACAGACCAAATGAAGGCCCCAAACCTCAATATTTTTGTCAACTTCACACAGGGTCCCAGTTTCAAGGAGGTTGCAGCATGTTCCTGTCCACACAGCAAGAACAGAGAGTTCCAATCAAGCACATTCACAATATTACCATGTGGTTTGAGGTGTGAGAAGACACCCTCAGTAATGTAGGAAAGTAACAAAACCTGAAGATTCTGTGTTTTCAGCCATACTTCAAAGCCAACTGAATCCACATACTCCTTCCTCCCCTTCTGTTGCCCAGAAAGCTGTAAGCAGTGAGCACTGGTAAAAACTTGCAGCCAAACAGCACTGGTGTCTCTCAAGCATCCAGGGAGCTGACTCATGGACACCTGACAGTGCAGGCAACAGCACACCCAGGCAGCCAGCACCACACTCACTTTGATCCATGCTTCTCAGGAGGTCAAACAGCAGCTCCTCCTCCTCTCAGGTCCACGGGTGACTGGGATAATGGAGGGCTCTTCCTCTTGCTCAGCATGTACACCAGGCCACTGGGAAACAAGAAACACCCAACATCAGCACCACAACACAATCTGAAGACTTGCTGCCCACCATTCTCACACTCAGTCACAGGCATGCCTTTCCTCTTCAGGAAAGAGAAACAGCCATGTCAGATATCTGACTCAAAGCAGACACAAACACAGCCCCAAGGAACGGGATGAGGAGCTCGACAGAGTCTTGCTGCTTTTCAGACTGTCAAGCTGAAGCAGTCTCTCATGGAGTTCATACAGGTAACTCAGGGAAAGACCTGACTGCACTTTCAGATTGCCTTTTGCCACTAAAAAGTTTATAGGCAAACCTTTTTTTCCATGGAATCATTGAAGGGTTTAGGTTGGAAAAGACCCCCAGGGTCACTGTTCTCTCAGCTGTGTTCACCTCTAAGTGCCACACCTATCTTGCTTCCAGACGGACTCTCATGAAGACACTCCTGACATCTGAGTGTGAGGAACACATTTAAAATATTATACCTGCAAAGACTTCCTGATCTGATAGGCTGCAGGGAGCAACAACACACTGACACACCCTACTTTGGAACTACATTACCTGACTTATAAAAAACCACTCCAAACTTCAAACCCCTGGCAACAGCAGAAGCCCCTCCCTTTATCAAGAGGAATCCCACTCCTACCTGAACCCAGAGCACAACCTTCCTCAAAAACACCTGACTGACTCCCAGGTAGCCCCTAAGTGAGGCCACTTCAAGAAAAGGGCTACCAACATCAAAATTAAAAAATCCCAGACATCTGAACTCCTTTTAACCATTTCCAAATAAAACTGCAAATGGTTGCAATTGTCAATGCCAGGGACAATTTCCAAGCACTGCTTGCCAGCATTTTTCATCTGTCCCATTACCAACCTGCCATGCCACAAGTGATGCAGCACAGGAGTGGCAGCAGCACCAGGCAGGCAAAAGGGAGGTGCCACTGGCAGCTCAAAGCAAGGAGGAAGAGCAAGGCCAACAAACAAGAAATAGCAAAAAAGGCACATGGAACACCTCAGCCAAAATCCCAAAGGGGATTTGGGATGCTCACCTACCTGCAGAAGGGATTCTGAAATAAGAAGCCCAGGCCAGTCCTTCCCATGTCATTCCTGCTCACCTGCCTCATCTCTCCCTGCCAACCCCTCCTTTCCACTGCTTAACTCCACACTCCTGCTGCTCTTGCTTTCTCAGCTTCTAACAGCTTCCAGAGCTCATCATGCTTAACTTCAAATGCTGAGATTTCTTAAAAATTTCAAACAGAAACTAAAACACAGAGATTACTTCTTTTATTGCATGTGACTTTTCAGACAAGTGTCCTGTTCCCGTCAGAAATCATCAGCAAATTCCAAATATTTCCTTATTTATCTCATTCTCTGCTTGATCTCCACAGTCAAACCTAGCCCTTTTAGATAACAGATGCACTGAGAATGGAGAGGCAAACATGGTCTCCACTGCCTTGGAAGACAAAACAATCCTACTGCCAGGCTGTTACAGATAGCACTAACAAAAAAGAAAGCTCTTTCAAGAAAATTACCATACTATCTATCAGAACAGAGGGTCAGATACTGGGACAATAGGAACCAGACTTTTTGTCAGCTTCAAATTTAGTTGCACTTGTGGTGCATAAACTGCCTGGTGCTTCAGACTGCTGAGACACTGTGAGGGCACAGACAGAATGGAACTGACAAAGGACTTAAATGCTCCAGAGCACTGAATGAAACCTTTCACTTCAGCTGCTGGAGCAGCTTTTGCACCCTGCCTTGCCTGGATTCCATGAGAAAATTACCATCATGAAGCTCATTACTGACATGAAAATCACATCTGGGAAGATATGAAAATGTCAAACCTAAATGTATTTATACAAACTTATGCAAAGATACGTTTATTAACAGCAGCAGTGTCAGGAGACTGTTTGCCTTCCCCTGCTCTGTTCCTGTTCCCAATGATTCCAAAATGGCTGTGCCTCACAGGGTGATTCTCAGGCCAGGTGAGAAAGGCACAACCCTCATCCAGTGCCCAGGTAAGACTGCAGCCATCAGCCACCTGTGCCTGCCCATCTGGAGTGGGGAAGCCCTTGCAGAGGAACACAGAAAAGTGCCAGGAGGTGGGCTGGGAGCAGCCCCTGCCCTCATTTTTCATGATCTAACCGTGACTTTTGGCTAAATACCGAGATGCAAACCCTATCCTTGTCCCATGTTATGTTTGAGGAGACACAGCCGTTCTGGACTCTCTTTAAATGAAGCGCAAAGAGAGAAGCAAAGCTTTGGAGAAGAGGTCAGCATATTTCTAGTGGCAGCTATATCTCCAAGAGATCACAGGAATGCCTCTTTCACACCCGAACCCTGGGAAATAACAGAAGGTTTCACGTTCCCTTTAAGCCTGTCGGTAGATTCTTTTGTTCCCGGAGGCATTTTCCGAGCCGCGTTCCAGAGTCAGGGTTCCGGGGCCGGATGCAGCTGAGTCAGGAGCGGGATCCCGGGGCGAAGGGAGCGCGGCGGCGGGGCGCAGGGCCTGGCCGGGCTGCCGCGGGGAGCGGGGCCCGGATCCCGGGCACCGGGGGCGGGCGATGGCGGGGCGCGGCCGCGGGACGGGGAACCGGGCCCCCGGGGAGGGCAGCCCGCCGTTCGGGGGGGTCTCCACCGGGCCGGGAGATGCCGCAGCCGAGTGAGGCCGGCTGCCGGTAGTCACGGGCGATACTCACTACTGCCGAGACGGGAACTCAGCCGGTATCGCTACTCGGTACCGGGCCGGACTGACTGCCTGAGTCCCGCACTCACCCAGTGCCGGCGCTCCGCGCCGGGGCTCCCTCACAGCTCACGGCCGGTGCTCCGCTCCGGGGCTCCCTCAGTGCCGGCGCTCCGCGCCGGGGCTCCCTCACAGCTCACAGCCGCTCCGGGGCTCCCTCAGTGCCGGCGCTCCGCTCCGGCCGCGCCGGGACACGCCGGGCCGGAAGTGGCGGCGGCCTGGCCCCGTCGTCCGGCCACGTGCTTCCGGCCCCTCCCCGGCCCGCGTGCCGGAGCCCCGCCCCGGCCCCTCAGCGCGGCCACGCCCCCGGGGCCTGCGCGGGCCGCGGGTCGCGGCTCTGGGGAGAATTTACCGAAAATCGGGTGCGGGGGATCCGGGGTGTCCAGAGTCCCGCAAGCCTCGGGTGTGCTCTGCGCCCTGCCCCGCAGCGCAGTCCTGCCAGAGGACCGCGTCTCCGTGCGCCGGGCACGGCGGGGAGCGCGATCCCAGCAGAGACGGGGGGAAGGGACCTTAAAGCTCATGCAGTCCCAGCCATGGCGTGGCCGGGGACAGCTGCCACACGCCGCTGCCTCAAGCCCCGCCCGGCCTGGCCTGAGGCTGGAGGGACGGGCAGCCGCCGCTTCTTGTGCCGGGCCTCGCACCCCGCCGGGAGGATTTCCCCCGAATATCCCATCCAGCCCTGCCCCTGTCCGCGAGAGTCCCCTCCCCTGCTTCTGTCGCTACAATCCCTGTCCCAAGCCCCTCTGCCGTTCTCCTGAAGCCCCTGTGCACATCGGAAGGTGCTCTAAGGTCTCCCCGGAGCCTTCTTTAGTGCAGCCGGACATCCCCAGCTTTGCCAGTGCGTGTCCTTAGCAGACATGCTGCAGCTCCGAGGCCATGTGGATATGTGCTGGAATGTGCAGGTATGTACAGATGTGCTCACAGCCCCATCCTTGCTGGGCTGTGCCTGCCCCGTGTCCTCAGCTGCACACAGCCTCGCCGGCTGTCCTGTTTGGAGCACAGGTGTCTGCCAATAAAGGCAGGACCTTCTCTTTGAAATGGAGAATGTAAACCCCCTCCCTACAAATTATTATTATAATTTTGAAATTAAAGGGCTCTCAGGCAAATAGATATGGGAATAGGAATAACAGTCCTTCACTAGGACAATTCCAATAGCAATGCAGCATTACACAGAACAATCCCAGCCCTGCCAGAGCCAGAATCCAAGCTGACACCCTCAGTCAGTCAGGGTGGTGGCACAGTCCCATTCCATGGTGCTGCATCCTCCTGCAGGGGCAGATGTGGCTCAGCTGGAGCAGTGCTCCTGGAGAAGGTGCAGTTTCCTCTGAAGCTCCAAGGATGATGTGCAAGGGTCTGGTTTTCCTCTGGAATGCAGTGGAAAGAAGGTGCCTTGGTGTCCAAATGTCAGTTTTTCTCTGGGTAGGAAAGGCTTGGCTCCTGCCCTGGCTGGAGCATCTCCCAGTGGGATGATGGAATTTGATCAGCCATGCCCTGGAACTCAGTGGCCATGAACAGGAGATATCTGCTGGAGGGAGGATGGGCTGTGGGAAGATCAAGATGATTGCCCAGCTGGTTTAAAGATGGCCCATGAGCAGAGAATGTGTGCCAGGAGATCAGGGGCACTGCCCCACCCGGGTCAGCAGATGGGACAGAACACACATTGCTGGTAACATCCTCAGTTGCAGCCCAACACACCTTTTTGGCCTAGCAGACTTTCAAAGAGCTGTTCATAGCCATTTCCCTCCTCAGACTTTACCAAATGCTTTTTTTTTCCCTGCATCTCTACCTACCAACCTCAGAAATCCTGCAGCACTTTGCAGCAAGGGGTCAGGCAGAGCCCGCCAGGGGCAGGAGAGGCGAGTAGGGGTGAGTGAGAAGATGCAGCGTGTTGGAGATTGCAGCTGTGCCTGCTGATGCAGGGACAGTGATGTGCCCTACAAGCACAGAGCTGCTCCTGTGTGCTGTCCTGCTCCACTGAGGCCAGCAGGGCTGCCTGTGCACACAGACATCCATGCACTGAACACACAGCTTTCATTTTCCATCTCACTTTTGGTAGCCCTTTCAGACTTTGGGGGTTTCCTTAATGCAGTGCTAGTACTTTGTTTTCAACATTACTGGCATGTAATTATGACATCTAATTTGCCTCTGTGACTGCTAGCACAGGCAGGTATGTGTGGGCTGCAAAAGTGCCTCTTGGAGGACAGAATAATGTGTTTCTCTGATGCTCCAGGCTCTAGGTCTGGGAAGAAGTGCACAAAATCAACCCACAGATAGGAAGGTTTTATCTTCTGGCAGAAAGCGAGTCGAACCTGACATAACTGTGACTCCTGGTACTTTGCTCTGATCTTATCAGGGCACCTTTCAAAACAAAACTGTACTTAATGCTTCTGGATGTTATGAAACATACTCCAATATATCAGATACTTAATTGCTGTAAAACATACACTGGTGAGATGATTAAAAGATGGGCTGGAACTGCAGAATGTTATGCAACCGTCTGGAACCGTGCCTGTGTCTGACCTGTTTCCAAATGACTGAGCCTGGCCCCTCTCTTCAGGTTGCCATCCTGCTGTGGCCTCGGCTGTCCCCCTTGCCAGCCCGGGGTCTGGGGATGGGACTGCCCTCTCCTGCTGGGGGTTGTGGGGCAGGCACTGGCCACCAGGCCCTGCCCCATCAGCCCCCATGGCTCAGCTGTCCAAATGGTCTATACTACACCTTCTGGGAAAGACCTCAGATCAGGTGTGTTTCCTCAGAGCATTTCCAGGAAATAAAATTCTTGATTTATAGAGATAGCAGGAGAAAGATTGGAGAATTTGGATTTAGTACTGACTGTGCTGGTGTTTTACTCTTGCAAAAGCCCATTCTTGCTGGATTTACCCCTGAAAGGAAGTTCTTTGGGGTGGCATCGTGGCAAAAAGTCCACAACTGTCTCTGAGCCACTTGTTGCCCATCACCTGTCCTAAGGGACTCTCTCCATGCTGCCCCAGGGCCACCACAGCTCAGGGGACATCATTCACCTGGGTGGCAGAGCACAGCTCCAGCCTGGCCTTGCTGCAGGGCGCAGACAGCAGTGCCTGCATTCAATGCAGCAGGACTCAGGAGTCATCCTCACTGGCACTGGCACTTCCACCCTTGCACCCCTTTGTCCCTCAGGGCTGCTGCCTTTGCTTCTGAGCACTGTTCCTTGGTAGGAGTGACAAACATCACCTGCTGCGCAGCAGGGCCCAGCCCAAGCTCCCCTGCTCTCCTGAACTGCTGTCTTTGGTGAGCCGTGATTCCCTGAGGGGAGAGGAGCTTGGCACAGAGCCCGAGGTCCTGGTGCTCACATGCGGCCGGCAGATGAGGAGGTGTCATGCCTTGGCACCCCGTTGTGAATGCTCAGCAGCATCCGGCTGTGCTCAGTTTAGCTGAGGGGCCTCGCTCCCTTCCCGGAGAATGTTCCCTGTCTCTCCACAGCTCCCAGCTTCTGAGCCCGTCAGGAGCACGGTCCTGCAGGAGCAGCTCCAGCGGCTGTTCAGGCAGGAGGCATCTCCTGCAGCCCAGACCCGGGCCGCAGGGCTGCGGGGAGCAGCCGGCCCGAGGAAACTTTCTCTGCAGCCGGCGGACGCCGTGTGCCCGGCGCTGGAATCTCCTGCGAGCCCGCGGCTCCCCCGCACCGGAGCGGCGCGGCCCGGGTGAGGCTCCGACCGCGGGCTCGGACCCACCGAGCCCTGCCGCGCAGCGAAAGGCGCTCCCACCCTCGGCGGAGGGCCCCGCGGAGCCCTCCCTGCCCTGCCCTGCCCCGCTACCCCGATGGCTGCACGGCCCCAGCAGGAAGGAGCGGCTGGCCGGGTCCCGCCGGCAAACCCGTGCGCCATGCGGGGACAGGGGACTCCGCAGCAGCTTCCAATTCCTGGGGGCAGAGCTGTGTCTCCTGCCGCCTACAGATTGCAGGAGACTGGTGGAGACCGCCGTTCCTTGCACCGAGACCTGTGTGTGCGCAAAGAAGGGAAGGGAAGGAGGAGGGAGGTTTCGCGGGGTGTAACCTGCCAGCTCGTGGCCCAGGTGCCGGCAGGTGGCAGCCCAGAATGCGCCGCCTTGCTGCTAGCCCGATGCTGCTCCTCCAGCACCTCCAGCCTCCGCTCCGCTCCCACCGCCACGGGACCCCCGTGGGCCTGACGCTGGGCACAGCAGCCGTCTGAAAGGGCCCCGAAAGCATGCTTTCCATTTGATTCTTTATAAAGTGTTTTTCTAAATACAGGGAAACAGCACGAAAAACCCACCCAGAATGAGCCTCAGCAGTATTGCACATGAATGAAGTCTCTGTGTCAGGGTGCTGGCTCCTGTTGCTCTAACTTTGCTAGACACCAACCCCATGAGATGAAAAGGCTCATGAGAGATGCAGCCTCACCCGTCATTCCTAGCAGAATCCACTACTGGAAGGCGATGTCCCGTCCAACAGTGTTGGTGAGCAAAATCTCAGGACGCTTGGTTTTGTGGAAACGTTGGGTGATGTTTCTTCCACTGTGGAGCAACATGAGGACATTATTGGAAAATGTAGACATGCAAGGAGGCTAGTTAAATCTGTTTGGGCAATGATCTTCTTTTTAAGAGCCTAATTCTGCAGTCTTGTCAAACATGTTTTTTACCTGGACTTTTTGAATCAAGTGGGCTGTACTTGCTTCTTGTTATCTGTGCCCAGGGGAGTTGTCTTTGACTTGCATAAACTATTTCCTAACAATGGTATTTTTTAATCTGGAAGCTGCAGCTGATGGGTTTTTTTGGGTTTTTTTTGGGTTTTTTTTGTGTAGTGTGTCTGGGCACAGGAACTCCCTTTTCACGTGTCCTGATCCAGGTAAAAAAGGAAAACTTTGAGGTGATGAACCACTCGTCCTCATTGAAGCTTGAAGATGGACCTGCCCCACTCTACCAGGCAAGAGCAGGCAGGATTCTCAGCACTGGCCTCGTATGGAACCAATACTGGAGAGGAGGCAGCTGCAGGAGGGCTGAAACAGTTGAGGAAATGAGCAAGACTGCTGGGAGAGGCAGGGCAGAGATGGGCATGAGATGGGGAGCAGCTGAACCAGGACTGGAAGGAGGTGACTGACATTGACCTCTGTAGGTAATATTTTCCCATCTTGCCTCCCATTTCACCATGAGCAAACTGCCTAGCCCATGTCACAGGAATGGCACTTTAAATGGAATTTACAGTGAAATGGCTTGAAAATCATCAGTGTGGAACCCTGGCAGACTTTAGGTGCTGTACCCCGGCAGGGTCCCCCTTCATCACAGTGTGGAAGTGGTGTGCAGTTTCCAAAGCCACCGGGTCTGGGCACAGACCACAGGGACATCAGTCACCACACGGTGCTTGGACCTGTGCGACCCCCTGAGCCCGTCCCCATCCCCAGCTGTCTGCAGCAGGAGCAGGAGCACTTCAGAAGTTAATTAAATTCCCACCCCCCACCTGATCTGCTCCTCCTCCTCCCAGTGCTCCACTTTGCTGCTTCAAACTGAGCAGCGGGAGAGAGGAGGGAGTGTAATTATTTAGCTCCTTAGAGCCGGCTCTACAGTGCTTCAAAGCTTGTTAATTACAATTTCAGCCGCGTGAGTCAATGAAGGACCCGGAGAGCATGCGGGGGGCGTGGGGCACTCAACTCAGGAGGGGAAGGACTCTGTGAAGTCAAAGCCACTAAAGCTGACAGGCAGGAGAACCAGGGTAAAATTGGGCAGAGAGCAAAGGGTATGGGCATACAGGGAGTGGGGGACAGCTGGAGCTCAGAATGGAGAGAAGAGGGTAAAGATAGGGCTGGGTAGGGGAGTAGCACAGAGTGCCTGGGGAGGGTGACAGGGACACAGGTTAGGGACCTAGGATGTTGTGCACTGGTGTCACAGCAATGTGTCCTTTGTGCCCACCTGCCTGTCCAGCACAGCAGGTACCTGCCCAGGCACTGGATCAAAGCACAGGCAGTGCCATTGGGCATGGCATGGCTGATGAAGGACAGATTCACAACATATTGGCCCTTGTCAGAGAAAATATCTCCTTTCCTCAATCACTTTAATTTTCTCACTAAACGAGCAAAATAATTGTGAGAGTGTTCTGCCTCTCTCCCAATCACATTAGATAACAATCCCCAGCATTTTAAGGGCAAAACCTGTAACATCACTCCTGTGATGAGGAGAGGAGATAACTGTCCTGTGCTCCTGTCACTCCTGAGGCAGGCTCTGCTAGAGAACCACGCTTCTGCAGTCATCCCTGGACTGAGGATCCTGGGATTAAGGGGAGAGGCTACCTTTCTGAACATCTACAATTTCTGAAAATAAGTTGTTTAAAAGAGGTTGGTGGTGGTAAGAATGTTCAGATCCTCCATGGGAAACCATCTGGGGCTTATCTGCAGCTTCTGAAATGAATGTATGTGTATTTCATCTTTGACAGAAGTGAAAGGACAATTCAAAGCCAAGAAAAGACTCTGTGCTTGAAGACTTGATGCTGCACTGCCAATAGTTCTTAGCTTTAACTTCATGATTTAGATTTTCTTACGACAGGGCCCAGTCTCTGTTTCTGTCTTTTACTGGAAAATTTCCCTAAAGGAACCACCAGTGATGGCCCAAGAGACAATATGAGAATGCTTTGCATTATGTAATGCTTTGACATTTGGCTTCCCATGGCATTTTCCCCATTATCCCTGATCAATGCGAAATAAGCTGTCAGAGCATGAAATTGGTACTTTTACATATTCTTAATGTACAGATGTCAGTCTGAAAGCCAAGCACAAGCATTATGATTAAATTCTCTGTTTCATCCTTTTGCTTATGCATGGATCTGTTGGGAAGACTTCATTCCTTTTGGGGGGTTATTGGGAAAAGACACGACCTTAAAAAGTAATAATCCTGCTTAGTAGCACTATCAGAGGGTGAAAGATAAGTTTAAGACATTGTACACTGAATGCAGTATAAATCCAGAGCAATAGTGTTCAATTTTTAGCACCTGTGTTCCTGGCATGGCAGCAGGAAGTGAACAACAGGTACCAGATGCATAGAGGGAATATAATCAGTGACCCACTTTCTGGTGCCAAATGCATCAACATGTTCCAAATCAAATCTGCTCAGAGTTTACAAGTTTGTTATTCTGTGTTAATTAAAATGTAAGAATGGCAGTGCCTTATGGGAGGGTGATTATGCCTAAACATAATGTACATGGAGAGAGAAGAAGAAGGGCATGACAGAGGATCCACCCAGGACTCCAGATTGCTTGATTTCATTGGTTTGATCAAAAACACAAAAGGAAGAAGAGGAAAATCACCTGCCTGAAAGTAAATCAGCCACTGCACCCTCTGCTCTCAGCTGGTCTCATGGATTTTGCACTGCAGCAGCAATGAACATTGGTGCTAAATGAGACTGGTGTGGTGGAGTCCCCATTGTTGGGAGCTCCCAAGAACAGGATGAGGAAAGAGCAGAGCATGCTGATCTGGTCCCATAACTGGCCCCTCTGTGAGCAGAGGATTGTTTGGAGAGTTCTTGAGGTCCCTGTGACCCCATTCTCTGGTAGGTAGAAGGTTGGAGCAGGAGGATGTTGGCCTCTGTGTGATAGACCTCCCTGCTGGAGTTGTCCCAGTTTGTCCAAACAGTCCCTAAGGCTGTGCAGAAGTGTTTCCTGGATCTCTGCTCACCATGCCTGGAAGAGTGGCAAGAGCCCACAAGCATCAGCAGGGTAACATATTGCTGCCCCAGATTTCTAGTTTGCAGTCAAATCAGGAGAGGCCAAAAGTCTGATTTCTCTTCATGTAAACCCAAAACTAGCCCAAGGACTACTTTAGGCTGAATTTCTCTAAACAATGAGTTTTGCAACTGTGTCCTCAGTCCTCACTTGCTCCTCTTCCCTGTCTTGCTTTCCATGCTATCAGGAGCTTGTGGTGGACAAGCCACCAGCTGCAGCCAGTACAGATGGCTGGTGGCAGTGCTTGCCACTGCTGCAGGGGCTGGCCACAGGGCCACTGCAGGGCTCTGGGTCTTCTGCAGCCACCATGCAGCATCTGTCACAGCCAGTGGAAAGTCTGCTGTGGCCTCTTGTGCTGGCAGCAAGCGCCCTCAGCACGGGATGTTCACCACTCCCTGCTGCATATCACCTCCCAGAGCTCACATTGTTCATTTGGAAGGTGAGGGAATATTTTTCACTTTCTGTAGGAATTTCTGAACCCCAAATTTCTGAAATCAAGTGTTGAGCAGGGACTTCCAAGGGAAGTCTCATGGAAGCATGAGGAGGCCTTGTCCCAGGAAAGTTACTTTTTTCCCCAGGATGAATATTTCTCTTCTTCCACTCGGCTGCAGGCCTGAGCACCAGTCTGACTGGGTAATGCAGCAACCAGTTTTCCAGCTGGGCAATTCCATCATGTCTGTGGGGCTCTCTGGGCTGCACCCAGCTGCAGACCCCTTTAGCAGATACTTGGGGTGCCTGCCCTTGAGGGCATTGAGGGCAGGGAGGGATGGTCTGTGTGCAGGAGCTCTGTCCTGCTGCTGCAGACAGGCTCACACCAAGGCCATAAATAAGTCTCTGCTGGGAAATGAACCAAAGCCAGGTAGTTTCAGTGGTGCTTGGGCAGTGCCCCGGGCTGTGGCAAAATCACTATCTTGCACATTTTGCCCAGGAAACAACAGGCAGGACAGCATTTCACTGTGAGTATGATTCACTATACAACCACAGGCTACCTTCCACAAGGCTGCAGGTCTCCTTCACCAGAAAAAGACAAAGATATGAGCAAATATTATTTTCCTGTGAAAGAAAGACAGCCTGGACCTTCTGCATACAGAAATCTGTCACTTCCAGGATCTTGGGGCCTTGTGACACAAGGGGTTGCAGATCTACTTTCAAATATGTGTGTTGTAAGAAACAGGACAGCAGAAGACAAAGTAATCTGGCAGTGGTGGTAAAAGGCTATCCTGAGCCACTGGACAACTTTCATTTACTGCAGAAAATGTTTGTTTTTCTAAACAGGGGCATGAAGTTAATCCTCATAAGGAGAAATCTAAGTCCTGTGCTACTCTCTGCTGGATTTCTCCTACTTCATTAAACTCTGACATCTCAAAGGGCAAATCCACATTGTCATGTGCCACTTGTGCTTGAATAAAATGTGCGTATCATTGCTTAATACAAGCTTATTTTTCCTTCTTATTTTGCAAGTGTAATTGCACAGTAAATCGAGCCACAGGCTTCTATTTACTTGTTAGCATTAAGAGTATGTCAGGCCATATGTAAACAAGGGTATTAGCACAGATCTGGAGCAGAGTCAGTCTGTGCCAGCTGGAGACATGTTGCCTGTCTCTCCATGTGCTGGGAGGGTTTCAGGCAATGGGAAGGAGTGATGACTTTAGTCTGGCAGATATCCTCACTGGCAAACACAGCTGTAGCATATTCCTGTCTGGTTATTTTACCACCAAGATTTTGGTATTTTCAAACAGTGCTTTTCCTACAAGTTTTCTGTCTCAGATGGTGAAATTTTAAGTGTTTGCAGAACAAATTTTGCAGGAAGTCTTGGAGCAGGTCTCTGTGATACAGAGAGAGGTGTGCACAGCCAACCTGAGACATGTGGCAGCTGCAGCCTTTGCTGAGGAATGGACTGTCCCTGCTGGATGCCTATGGAACAGACTTCTGTGTGTTCAGGCTGATTTGGCCTTGGCAGAAATGCTCCAAATGCTGGGCTTTGCTCTCGGTGCGTGAGCTGCACCCAGCAGCCCCCTCTGTCAGATGTCCTCTCTCCAAGGAGGTGTCTATAGTGCTTTCCATCTCTTGGACAGCTCAGGGAGCCTGTGCCAGCAGGGCTTCCAGCCCTTCTCACCCTGTGTGGCTCCTCCCTGAGTGCCTGCCCCTGGTCCCTGCCAGCCAGGGCGGGATGGGACCCGTGCAGGTGACACAGAGCCAGTGCAGCCCTTTCCTTGGTTGCCATCACTCTGTGCTCCCCCACCAGTGCTCAAGGGGTCTGCATGGCCCCAGCAGGAGACCCTTGCACCTATTCTCCCTCTTCCCCTTGCTGTGTGCCCCCTCTTGGGAGAGGGTCTGGCTGCCAGCCCCAGGGTCACTGTGGCTGTGTCTCAGCTTTGTTTGTCACCCTCAGGCGACTCACCAAGCTCTTTCACTGCTTGTCTTCCAGGGATTCATGATGGTTCACTCGCTCTCACTTTGGGAAGAGCATCAGCAGAGGATTTTACCCTGTTTTGTCACAAATCTGGGGCAAATATCACAACCCATCTGCAGGAATGAATCCCTCAGGTCTCACTCTTGGTAGGTACAAGTCCCTTAGGTGCATGAGAATTTCCAGTTAAATCCAGCCCAGCTAGTTTTCTGGCTTACCCCACAGTTGCTTCTGCAGCAAGGTGAACCCCAGTTGTGTTTCCTGAGCCCCACATCAGCCCTTACTGTGTCCCTGGGCCCTGGCCAGGCTGGGGAGGACAGACCCTGACTAGCCCTCCCACCTCGCTGGGTGCCAAAACCTCTGCCAAGAGCTGGAGTGATCAGAGGGGTAGGGATGGAGGGACTGAAGGTGGGGATCCTCCAAAGGACCCCAGGGAGTGGAACACACTGCTAAGGCTGGGGATGTAAGCCATGTGCCCCAGTCCATGCAACTCCAGAACCTGCTCCCAGCACTGTGTTCCTGCTTGCTGGCCTTTGCATTGCTTGTGTAGGCAAAGAAGATCCCAGCAGAGGCTTCTCCTCTCACTCCCAGGATGGGTAGCCCAGGGAGTGATGCTGGGAGTTCAGGAAGGCAAAGTGAGCTCCCAGGTTCTCCTTTCTGCTGGTACCATTCCTGTGGAGTTCAGGACTGACGACCCCCAGGGCTATGGGATCTGCCTCCCCAGGTGGAGCAGCAGCTCAGACACACCTGGACAAACCCAGGTGCCTGGTGTGTCACAGCCCCTGGCATGTGAAACCTCACCCCTAGAGCACCCTGAAGAGCTTGGTCAGTGTCCCCTGGGCATTTGTGAGGCCATGGCTGATCTGCAGGGCCTTCAAGGCCAGCTGGCTGGGGACAGGGCCAGCCCCCAGGTGTCTCCTGCAAGGCTTGCAGTAAGGAAGGGTAACACAAACTGTGAGCCAGAGCAGGGGAAAACCCACCAAGAGCAGCCCAAGATGAGCAGCCTGCAAGTGTGACAGCTGGAGCACTGCCAGTGCTACCAGTTGTTAGAACAGATGCAGCAACATCAGCCACAAGGCCACCACACATCCACTGCCTCCTCCTTGACTTTTCCCTTCTGGAGAGTAAGCAGGAAAGGAATTGTGTGGTTAACAGTGTGCAGTCAGCCTCAGCCTGGCCTCATTCCCCCTGCCTCAGTCTGTGAAGGTGCCTTCCAGGTGAACTCCTGCCCATCTCTGCAGAGCAGTGGGAGGGGCAGCCTGTGGTGGCATGCTGAGAACTTGTGCACAGCCTGTGGCACTTCTCAGCAGAGATCTCTGGGTTCAAACTGTCTATGCTGATTGTGAAGCAAAAAGCTGGCATGCAAGTGTTTGCTGGGCAGAGAGGAGCTTTCTGAGGTGGTGATGAGTCTCCATGAGAGCTGGAGCTGCTCAGTGAGCTGTCCACTCGTGCCTGCTCTGGGGTAGCTGCTCTCTGCCACAGGGGCTGCAGAAGTTCATCCCTGGGGACACTGCAGAGCAGGACGCCCTGTCTCCTGTGGCAGGACAGGCATACTGAGCCTAGGCAAAGCAGGCCAGGGCAGCACATCCCTGGGGAGCAAAGCTCCCTGCCCTTCACCAGGGCACTGCAAATCCAGCCCCTGATGACTGCTGGCAGAGGCACTGGGGGCACAGGGCTGCCACCATGCCTGAGCTGATGGGAGCAGGCTGGCAAAGACCTCTGCCAGCAAAGGAATGCCATGGTCGTGATGATGGATGTGGAACAAATTTTACACATTGCAATTTGAGCTAATTCCATTGCAAACATAAGTAGTAGATAACTAGCTCAACATCCTGTTGAGCATCCAGTTGAGCTGCTACTTATTTCAGCAATGAAATTAGAACAAATTGCTGATCTCTTCAAGGTGCCAGGACTGTCCAGGTATTGTACATAATGGGAGCACGGTGGTCCAGACAAGAGGCAGGGTTTCATGTGACAATGCTGGAGCAAGGTGAGAGAAGGAATTTTTTCTTCTCACTACTATTAAGGGTCTTTTTTCAATCTGAATGGTTCTGTATGTCTAGGAGAAGATGGAGGAAGCAAACACTAGTTGAATTAGTGGTTTAGTTGAATTTCCCACACATAGTAGGCAAGAAATGTCTCTGAAGCCTCTTGGGCTGCTGCTGTGGTGGAGAGACACAGACTGGTTGCTTCTCAGTGTACAAACAGGCGTGCTCAGAATATGACAGTCCCATGTTTTGGGAAGGACCTAAATTCCCTTGGCTGCTGGACCTTGCTTCCTTCTCTGGGAGCCAAAGCCTAGGCTGAAGGGCTCCCTGCTCCAACCAGGCTGAAACACTCCTCACCTTCAGCTGGCCTGGCCAGCAGTAGGAGGTGGAATACACGATGCTGCTCAGTGTATGTGAGAATTTGAGGATTTGGGAGTTTGAACAGCCACTGGTCTAATGTCCACAGGTCATACAGGAGCAGGCAGGTCACAGTGTCCTCAAGCATGTACAGCTTTCTGTGGGGAAAGGTAAATGTGTCACCTTGATGAGTCCATGAGCCCAAAAATGTGAAGTTCTCATGGCAAAAATGGTCAAAGCAATTCTCTGAAACAAACCGTGAAAAAAACTTGTCTTAGGATTACCAGTGGTTGTCAGGAGCTGGATTTTGCTGAGCCTTTTGGGTCTCTTCCAAGTCAGGATATTCTATGATTCTGTGATCATTATATCATTAAGAAGTGCCTAGTTGTAATCAAAGCTTTTTCTAAAGCAGAGAAGCCAAGAGAAACCCCAAAAGGCAAACCATCGCCTGCGTCACACACACGATGTGGAAAATTTCAGCCCAAACTCTTAAAATCTGGTGAAGGTGTCGGCAGCTGAAGATCTTGTGGGAAGTGATGGGCATGCAGCTGGGCAGTGAACCTTGAGTCACCTATAATTAGGCAAGGAAACAAGTGCACCGGAAACCATACAAACAAGGTATTAACAGCTGCTCCGTGTTCAGCAGTCTCCATCTGGCTGCCGGGGCTGCACTCTGCTCAGGGCTGTGCTGGGGTGCTGTGGCACCCTGGCTGCCCCTGCCTGGCAGGCTGGGGCTCTGCCTGGTGGTGGCAGTTTGGTTTTGTGGGGGTTTAGAGGTGCTGCTGGCCCCAGGGAGGGCAGAGCTGTGGGAGCAGCAGAGCCCAGCCCAGCCAGAGGCTCCTCTGCTCTGAGGGTGCCCTCAGCTCAGGGGGAATGACCACTGCTGTGCTTTGCAGCACTGTGCCCATCCCTTCTTACTGAAGTGTCTGGGAGGTGTGAGCTCAAGTGGAGCCCTGGGGAAAAGACAGATCCTGGAGGCTGAGTTTCACACAGGCGCTGCAGAGTGGGGAAACACTGGCTCTTCCGTGAATATCCAATTCTAGAAAAAAAAATACAAATCTTCCTAGCGTTTGTGCTGCTTAGTTAGAATTCACTAGTTTTGGTCATTCTCTCAGTATTTTACTGAAAAGAAAGCAAATTTCCCAGTTTGATTGACAAAAAGAAGCTACTTTGAGAGATGCATGTTATATGGGCGGATCTTTTAAAATAAAGCTTTTAAGAGTTAGTTTGAAATCATGCCATGTGGAGTGTCAGCTCTCTCTCCCTGAGGAGCTCACACCGTGCAGCTTCCTACTTAGCATACTGTCTGTTGAATCACCCTATAGCTTCCAGGACGTTTTCTGAGGTATTTAGATTTATTTCAATGTTTACAATGTATTTGTTGTTCATTAAACATATTTACCCAGGCTAACCCAACATGAAAGAAATTATCTTGTTTACAGTGGAACTTTGACAAAAATCATGCAGGAAAGATAGACAAACACACATAAACTTGGATTGTAGAGTGGAACATTGATTTGCTGCCACTTCCAATTTTTCTCATTAGAACTTATTTTATTTGAACATAACTCAGTACCCCATGTAAATGTGAAGTTGTTAATCTTATTACTATACAGAAAACAAATTAATTATTATGCATGATATTGGAAATGGGTTGTTAGGTTGGCATTGGGAAAATTAGAAAAATACACTCATTACTTCAAATGATATCTGATATACATGTACAACTCTCTTCTTAAAATAATTTACAATATTCAGATAGCAAATACAGCAAGTAGAAAAGTCCTTATTTTTTTTTCCTGTGTGATTTTAAAATTTAAGGCTTCCATCCTGAAGGTTGGATTAAAGACTGCAGTACACAGTTGGAATTTTATATTTTAAAACGCTGGTATTGAACCGGAGAAAATGAAGTTGTTAGATTGAATTTCATCCAGCTGCAAGGCAGGATTCACCGTGTTCATATAATTAATTAGTATGAGAGCCGGGTGGCTTACCTGTACAGGACAAGGATCTGCATTTCAGGTCTGCTGTCTCATCATGACTGCTTCTTAAGAACGCTTGGATGGGTGGGGAAAGCCTGCTAGTGGTATTCTTTGGGAAAAAAACCCAACCAAACCACAATATTAGGAGCAGGAGCAGGAGAGTGTTTGTGTCTATTGACAGAGCTTGTGCCAGGAGCTCAGGCTGTGGCTGAGACCTCGCCCTGCAGCACCAGGGACCTTTGTGAGTCAGTGTGGATTTGAGGGGGGCTGGAGGGGAGGGGGCTGAGCTGCCCCGTGCCATTCTGTCTCTCTGGAGCACATCATCCCCTCTTGCTGTTGGGACAATAATGGTGCACGAGGGGGATCTGCTCTCCTGCACACAGACAGGGCCACTCTGGGGCTGGGGGTGCAGGGCACAGGCTGTGCTGGGTTACAATACAGGATGTGCCCAGCAATGTGTGTTTATTGTGTCCCATCTGCTGACCCGGGTGGGGCAGTGCCCCTGATCTCCTGGCACACATTCTCTGCTCATGGGCCATCTTTAAACCAGCTGGGCAATCATCTTTATCTTCCCACAGCCCATCCTCCCTCCAGCAGATATCTCCTGTTCATGGCCACTGAGTCCCAGGGCATGGCTGAGAAAATTCCATCATCCCACTGGGAGATGCTCCAGCCAGGGCAGGAGCCAAGCCTTTCCTACCCAGAGAAAAACTGACATTTGGGACACCAAGGCACCTTCTTTCCACTGGATTCCAGAGGAAAACCAGACCCTTGCACATCATCCCTGGAGCTTCAGAGGAAACTGCACCTTCTCCAGGAGCACTGCTCCAGCTGAGCCACATCTGCCCCTGCAGGAGGATGCAGCACCATGGAATGGGACTGTGCCACCACCCTGACTGACTGACTGTGCCAGCTTGGATTCTGGCTCTGGCAGGGCTGGGATTGTTCTGTGTAATACTGCATTGCTATTGGAATTGTCCTAGTGCAGAACTGTTATTCCTAATTCCCATCTCTTTGCCTGAGAGCCCCTTAATTTCACAATAATGATAATAATTTGTAGGGAAGGAGTTACATTCTCCATTCCAAAGAGAAGCTTCTGCCTTATTGGCAGACACCTGTCCTCCAAACTATGACAGGCACAGGCAGGCTGGGCTTGCTCTGCCCTCTGGGATGTCTCTGCTGCTTCCTAAAGTCCCTAGTCATGGCAGTCATCACAGCTCCTGCCATGCCCGGGTGTCAGTGCTGCAGACAGAAGAGCCCTCAGCAGTCTAAGCTCTCGAGTCACCAGCCACAGGAAGTCAATGCAGTTAGCAAAAGTCAGATTTTCCTTTTAACTTGGAAAGTTTTTCCTTACCTACTGTGAGCTTTGCATGCCCAGCAGCTGCCACTTGAGTCTTTTCCACTGCAGTCCTGCCAGTGTGAGATGTCTTGCTGCCTCTGCAGAGAGCTGGCAGCCTGAGGAGCCCTGCAGGAGCTAAAGTGGCAGGGCTTTCAGAAAAAAGGTGTCAAAGCTCTGCAAAAGGGTGAAGTCACAGCAGTGCAAGGGTTCTGATCTTTGCCTTGCTCACCACCTTGCTGATCCTGAAGCCTTTTTGCCTTGGCCATATAGACCTGCCAGATCTTAGCATACATATAACCCTGCCCTCCACCCAAATGCCCTCTTCCATGCTAGAGTCTATTTTTCCAGACTGAACCCATTATTCTCCTTGCAATTTCCCTCACTGTCCATCCAGTACAGCCAGACTTCCCTTCTCAGGCCGAGACAGATCTGCTTTTGAGGGATGCCAG
Organism: Erithacus rubecula; assembly: GCF_903797595.1. NCBI lineage: Eukaryota > Metazoa > Chordata > Aves > Passeriformes > Muscicapidae > Erithacus > Erithacus rubecula. The sequence goes on along the minus strand of NW_027636027.1, from coordinate 8,646 downwards.
GACCCTCTGGACACACCCAGCCGGACTCACAGCCCTCCTGGCCTGGCCAGAACACCTTCCTGCACCGAGGTGACACATCCCACCTGTCCCGTGGGGTGCCTGCAGTTTGTCTGTGTGATTCCTTAGGAAACTCCTAGAGGCAGGGAGGGAAAGACAGAAAGGCAGACCTATGAAATAAAACAAGATCTTTGTCACATTTGGATCTTCCAGAGGGGTCTTCTGGCTTGCAGCTGGCATTGTCCTTTGGGAAACAAGTGTTTAATGGCATCCCATGTGCCTTGCTGCAAAACTTCTGAAAAACTTCCCCCAAATTGGTCACAATACTCAAAATAATGCATACCCCACAGGGCAAGAAATAGAGACAGAACTAAAATAGCAGCACTAATGAGCGAAGTAAATATCAGAGCAGAGCTGTAAAAGCAGTGAGGAAATTCCCCTAAAGAATGTTTTGTTCCGCTTTAGTGATGCTAAATACGAGGGTTTATCTTCACAGTCTCTCTTATGCCGGGAGCCACGCAGAGGGGAGAACACCTGGGCATTTTCGGACACTGTTTCACCCCTGGAGCTACAGTTCAAACAAACCTCTGGGGCTGGAAAGAAAGGTGGTGGAAATTGAGTCTTTTCTTGCAGTCTGAGCAGCTGAGTGGGCAGTGATACAGCACTGCAGGCAGCCTTGTGGAATCACAAAGCAGTTTTGGTAGGAAGTGGTCTCAGGAACCATGCAGCTCCACCCTGTGCCGTGGCAGGGATTGGAAGGAGGGGAACCTTCCCTTACACCACGCTGCTCCAAGCCCAGAGCAACAAGACCTTGAAAACTTCCACAGCTGCTCTGGGCACCTTGTGCCAGGGATTCCCCGTGCTCCCAGGGAACAATTCCTGCCCAAAATCCCATCTGACCCTGCCCTCTGGTAGGGGGAAGGCAGCCCCTGTGTCCTGTTATAGCACACCCTCACCTAAAGTGCCTCTCCAGATCTGTTCAGCATTCTTTCCTGCAGAGCACATCATGAAGCAAATGGCTTTTCAAAGAAGTTATAGCCATATATTGAGCAAACAGGGTAAACATTATCAAACCACTCCTTTTTAATTTTCTTCCTATTGATTTCAAAATTTGCCTAAAAAATGGTTTCAATTACAAAACAACATTTTTATATTTCACACTTGGTAATTTTTATAGAGTTGTATAATTGGAGGTAAGCAGAATCTGGAGTTAATGAAATAGAATTCTGCATTGTTCTTAAAATCCCCAGCTAATGACCATTTACAGTGTGATGAGAAAGGACAGAGCTCTTTGTCACCTGCTCCAAACAGCCCCCACCCCTGCAGAATCAGAGTGAATGCAAATAAAGAAAGAGAAATTGCACCAAAAATACCTAAGGAGAGGAGAAAAAACAATCTTGTGTGGTAATTATTCTCAAAGGAATGCAAGAACTGAAAGTACCCTGACCTGTTGCTGTGTGTAGCAGGGTCAGTGAGAGTGACTCACACCCTGCACACCCTGCATCTACCATCATCCTGAGAGGAATTTCATGGAGAAATTCAGTGTGTAATTCCATGCACACATCATCCCCATGCTCACTTGTGGAGTGTGGGGGAGCTTTGTGCACCGTGGGAAGGCTGGAGCTCCCAGGTTTGAGAGCAACGAAGGTGAAGGGCTGAGAGATGCCAGGACAGGGCAGGGTTTGGGCCCTCTGGAAGCTGTTGCTGCCACTTGAGACATTCTTCAAGGCCCAGTGCATTGAAATAATATCCAGAAATATTTCCAGGGGAATGAACTGCTTTGTTGTATTGCATGGCAATGTATGAGAGGCTAATAGTTTTGGAACAGGTGAAAGAAATGCTGCAGAAGCAAAAAGGGAGAATTAGTTGTTGACCTGAAAAGGCAAGACAACCTGTTAAAGTGAAGTAATTGCTAAAGTGAAATCATTGCTAAATAATAAATGCTTTTTTCCCCCCCTCCATTGAGTAACAGGTATTGTTCTCTGACCCTGGTGGTAGGCAGAGCTGTCCTGCCAAGCAATGCTGTGCAGAACAGCCTGATGGGCAAGCAGCAGTTCAGCCGGGGTGGCAGAGGAGCCTGCACTGGGGAGGAGCAGTCTGACCTAGACTGTGAGTGTCTTGGCAGGATGCAAAACAGAAGAAATGGTCCCTAGGAAAGTACTGGTGATAAGCAGAGGTGGTGATCCCAGGCTCTGTGTCCAGCTCTGGGCACCCCAGTTTGGGATGGACATTGAAGGGTTGGGGCATGTCCAGAGGAGGGCAGCAAGGCTGGTCTGGAACACAAGTGCTGTGAGGATCAGCTGGGGGTGGGAGCTGCAGATATTTATCCTGCAGAAAAGGAGACTCAGGGGAGACCTCACCACTCTCTGCAGCCCCTGACAGGAGGGTGCAGCCAGGTGGGGTCAGGCTGTGCCCTGGAACCACTGACAGAACCAGGGACACGGCCCCAAGCTGTGCAGGGCAAGGTCAGGTTGGGCATCAGGAAAAATTCTTCACAGAAAGTGACTGGACTGGGCTGGGCTGCCCAGGGAGGAGGAGGAGGAGGAGTCACTGTCCCTGCAGGGGATTGGAAACAGGCTGGATGTGGCACTGAGTGCCTGGGGTCAGCTGGTGAGGAGATGGCAGCTCATGGGGCACACCTGATGCTCCCAAAGGTCTTTTCCTGGCTCGTTCTGTGATTCTGTGAGCAGACATTGTGGAGTCACCCAAACGATGATGCAGTTCACAGGGCCTCACTGTCAGGATTTGGCCGTTTCCCCTTTGTCTGAGACCATTCCAGCTGGCTCTGGGGAGGGTGTTCTGATGGAAGGCCTGAGCATCAGACCCAGGATCTGTGACCCCTCTGCATGCCCGCCCATCCTTTGCTCCCTCCTGGCGTCTGAGCGTGCTGGGCTGCAGGTGCTGCGAGGGAAATCCCCTGGCTGTCCCTGTGAGCTGCCCTGCAGGCCCTGCAGACGTGTCACTGATGTCACACATCCCTCCCCAGCCATCCCTGCACCTCCTGGTGCTGGCCCAGCCACACGATCCCATGGGTTCCCTCCAGCCACATGTCCCTGGCAGCAGGATCTGTGCCCGGGGCCAGTCACACAGGACAGCCTCCTGCCTAAGGGGCATTTGATTGTCCACACTAGTGAGACAAACATCCCAGTTGCTTCTGCTCCACATTATGAGAAACTAGCAAAATGCTCTTAGGAAGTCTTTGCTGCCCCAGTCCCTTATCACAAACCCCATTTTGGGGTTGAATCTGGCACCCCAGGGTGTGCAGCCCCCCTAATGCAGCCCAAAGCCTCCCCAGACTCTGTTTAATGGGGCTGTTGTGAATGAGAAACTTCCTGGGCTGCAGCAGTGTGACCTGAGGGTTGAAAATGTACAAACATTTTCATCCCTCTTTCATTCCTTGAATATCTGCTGTGGACATCCAGCAGTTGATGCACGAGGCCCTGCTGACCAGCACGATCAAATGCATGTTTACACATTCTTGCATCAACAGACGTGTTTCCTAAACCAAGCATGGAAACCTTTATTTAAGCCACTGAAAGATGATGGTTAAAACACCTATCTAAAGCAGGTGATGTGAGGTTTGTGGTAAATTCTCAAGTGTAAATTTGAAAACTCTTTGGAAGCAAAATATGTTAGGATGAAAAATCCTTTGGCAGCTGGGATTTGCAGTGGCATCTATTTGTGTGCGAGGCAGCATGGCAACAGAGAGATGTGCTTACTTAGCAATCAACCTCTGGTTAACTAAGGAGCATCAGGAGAATATTGTACAGTGTTTCTGCAGGCATTAAACACCTGGATGCAAAGATGCTGGACCATGTTGGACTCTGATGCTACCCAGTTTCTGATCCTCTCCAAGTATTTGATTAGATTTAATTACGTGTTTGGAGACTGTGACCCACCATCCTTTTTAACAATCAGTAGAGAAGTATCAGTTTAATAACAGGAAACCTAATCTAGGAAAGATAATAGCTAATGCACTGAATATGTCTGCTTTTGAGGTCTGAGAAATACTTAGATTATTTCTTAGGTTCTGCCTTCAGTTTGCACTTTTGGGTCACTTTTATGTCTAGCAATGGTCTCACTTAATACACTGAGCCAGAGGTGAAATTTTTGTTTTTAAGTTTCTCAAGAGAGACTGGAAAAGCAAGCATTGTGTAGTGAAGTCGACTATTTCCAGTTAGAGCCCCCATTAAAAAAAAAAAAAAAAAAAACAAACCAGAACGCGAGTAATTCTTGTTTATTTTCAGCATAGCCATAATGGGCCCCTCCTTTTAAAATATCCACGGGAGGATGTTTTTAGACGGTGGGGAGCAGGGCTTACAGCCAAGCGGGCTGTTCCGCCGAGCAGAGCGGCCGTGGCCGGGATCTCCGCTGTGCTCGGTGCAGGGGAGAGGTGACAATGTCCCCTCCGGGCACCTCACCTGGCACCAGGCTGTCAGCAGGGTCCGCGCACGGCGACAAAGGCTGGGCTCCAGGGCTGCTGTTTCAGGAGGCCCCCGACCTGCAGCTGCGAGGATCCAATTGCTGCTTTGTGCCCTGCCCAGAGCTCTGCAGCGCTGGGCGCTCCGCGGCATTTCCGCCTCGCCAAGGGACCCGCAGCCTGGCCCGTGTCCCCCTTCCCGGCCCGCGCTGTGTCCGCCGACACCCCAAAGAGCCCCAGGGCTCCTTCTGCCTGCTCCGCGCATTCTGGACACACGAGCAGCGCTCGTCCCACCGCTCCCACCGCGTCCGAGCGAGCGCGTCTCGCCCGCGTTTGGAGGAGCGGCCGCTGCCAGCGCCGGGGACGCCCGAGCTGCGGGGCTCTGACAGAGAGCACATCCTCACGCATCCTCTGTGCTCCCGGGGCCAGGCCCCAGCTCCACCGCCTTCCTGAGAAATCTCACAGGAGGTGGTGGGGTTTCTCACAGGGCTCTCAGCAGGAGATAGAAGCCGGCACCTGGTGTGGCTTGGCCTCCCTTGGATCCTGGCTCATTTTCAGCTGGGTATGCAAACATTTGACCGGTCAGAAGGTTCTGCAAAGTTGACTTTTAAAACTGTGTCTTTTTAACTATCAAAGTAACCACATTCGAGATCAGTGAAAGTGACTGCGAGAGGAGTACATTGCAGCCCTGAGACCTTCCACGCTAGTCTGATTGCATAGGTTTGGGCTGTTCGATTCTGTGATACACTGGGTTAGTCTTTTGCCTTGACACAGGTTTATATCCAAATTCAGGCAGGCCCCAGTCAGTATGGCTGTGGATTGCAGAAAAAAGTCCCAAGGTCCAGTAAGGGGAGCAGCCCTCGGAGTGCCAGGCAGAAAAGCTCCGTGCAGGTTTTTAGAAAAGCATTTCACCCAGTCACGGTGCTGGCAGTGACTCTCTCTGCAGCACACAACCGGAAAGACCCCTGGGAATACACCGGCAAGGACGCCAGGCAACTGGCAGCACATCTGAGACAGAACTTACTGGTAGGTGAGGGGAAAGAAAAACAGTTATGAATATTGGCGGAAAAAGAGAAGTCTCTCAGCATTTCCTGCTCTCCTCTCACACTCAAAAATAAAACCCGCTGCTTTTGTCAGCTGTGTCACCTCGGCTCTGGCTTCTCTCTGCACTGACTAGACAGGACAGGAGGACAGAGTACTGACGGCCAGCATCTCCCGTCGTTCATGTCTAGCTGCAAAATCATTGTATTAGGGGACAGCACGCTTTCTCCGTGTGGACTAGCTCCTCTTTCAAACCTCTTTTTCTGTTGGTTTTCCATGCACAGCTCTCTAAAGATCACTGAGGATATTGGAGTATGCTACCCAAGTGCTCTCAACTTTAGAGCAGTGCCCACCTAACACCTTTTAAATTGCTTCGGTCTAATTAGCCATCCCATCTCAGAGGTGTCTTTTCGTCTGGGAACGCACTGGGCCAGGATAGATCTCTTCCACTCGGAATTTAAAATGACAGACATCGGAGGAAAGAGGAGGCCGTAGTACTGCAGAGGAGCACCGGCTATTTCCAAATCAGTAACACCCTCCGCCGCAACTTCCCTCCTCCCTCCCCTCCTTCCCCCTAATGCTGCCAAGCTGGATCGAATTGGTAGAATTTTTAGCAGCGCTTCCCCTCTCCCGTGTTAAGTGTCGGTGTGTTTTACACAAACATGGGAAAATGCAGATAAACTGTAAAGGTGATGCGGGCCTTTGGATGCTCCGTGCAACCTGTGCCACTACAACCCCGTCAAACGTGGGGAGAGGACAGCCCTAGGAGCAGCGAGGCCAGTACCTGGGGAAGCGAGGCGCTCTGCTCCAGCCGCTCCAGGTGTGTTGGGTGACAGGTGTTAGACCAAGCCCCTCGCAGCCTCGGGCGTTGCAGGACGAGCGTGAGCCTTGTAGGATGGGAGGACAACCCTTCATGTCCTAACGTTATGCATCAGATATAAAAGGACAAAAGATTGGCCCAGGTTCGTGATCTCCTCTCTTCAGTGAAGGCAGGCAACAATCACTGTCCTAGGAAAACTCCAAATCCAGATTTCTGTTGAGCCGCTGTTTTTTGGTGGGATTTTTTTCTTTCTTTTGAAATTTGTATTGTTTTGTTTTTGTTATAGTTTTTTCCCCCTCTTCGCTGTCGTTTTACCCTTCCATGTGCAGAAAGCACAGCATCATTCCAAAGCATGGTCCGGGACATGCCAGGGTCGGCGGCCCCCGGCCGTGGCCGCAGCGCCGCGGTGATGTGACCCCGAGACCCCCTTCCCCGGGGCTCTCTGCCACGGCACCACTCTGAGCCCCCTCCGATGCTGCTCTGGTGGGAGCGGAGGCGTTTTCCAGTGACCGTCCTAGGGGGATGCCGGCTGCCCCCAGCCCTGCCGGTTCCCGAGGCGCTGCCCCTGCGTGCAGACAGCAGCGGCTTCTTCCAGGCGTCCGCCAGGCGCCAGTTCCCGCACCGGGCCTTAAATCCCACCCGGTGGAGGCACGGCGGGGGTCGCGGGTCGGGGTCCCGCAGCCGCGCTCCGGGGGTCGCCGTGCGGCCAGCAGAGCGGCTCCCAGCCCTGGCCCGGCGGCGAGGGGCGAGCAGGGCCGCTCCCGCCGGAGCCGCCGCCTTGTTTTCGTTAGCGCGGCGGCGGGGACTGCCGAGCGGGACCGGGGGGTCCCCGCGCGGTCCCGACACGGCACCGCGGCCGCGGACGGCTCCTGGTCCCCCCGCCCGCAGAGCTGCGCACCCCGCGGAGCTGTTTAGCCTGCGGCCCCGCGCGGGTCGGTGCTCGCACGGCTCCGCAGCCGCGGCCGCACTGGCACACGCGTGGGGCCTGGCCTGCCCCGCTGCGGCCCCGCCGCCGCCTCCCCGGGGTCTCTCTCAGGCCGTGTCGGGCTGCGGGAGGGGAGGAGGGAGCCCTGTGGCCTGCTTTTAGGACAATAAACTGTTTTTCGTTCCTTTCCCTGCGTGAGGTCAGAGGAGCGCTCTCGGGCTGCTCGCTCTGGCGAGGCCGGCGAGGCCGGGAGAGTCCGGACGAGCGCCTGCAGAGACGAGAAGGATCTCGGGGTCTGCCGTGCCTTTTTGCCGCTTCGGTGGGGGCACCTCCCCCAGGGAAGAACCCCCTGCCCGGGAGCGGGTGGCGGGCAGGTCGCGGTTCTGGGCGAGCCGGCGGAAAGCTCCGGCGAGGCTATTTCTGTGTAAGAAAACGAGAGCGAAGAGAGGTGGGTGGGAAGGGGAGCAAAAGGGAGAGAGGCCGCGCTCGGCCTCCCTTTGGGGGTCCCGTAGGGCCGGGGCCGGCCCAGCCGCGGGACCCCGCGAGGCCGCAGGTCTTAGGATGCGACTGTGCCGAAGGTGAAAGGAAAAGACAGAGTTTGGAAACAGATTTGTGGCCATGTCAGCTCTCAGTGGGGTGAGAGGCTGTGCCGGGCGAGGCAGCCGGGAGAGAGCCCCGTTCATCGGCCTCACGTCCCTACACCTGCACATCCCGGTCCCCGAGCGGGGCTCCCCGGGCTGCTCCGCTCACGGGCAGCGGCCGTGTCCCCCCTCCCGGAGCCCGCTGCCCCTTCCTCGGTATCACGGCGCGCCGCGGGGCAGAGGAGAGGCTCGGGCAGGGGAGCAGAGCGGAGCCTAGCCCACCTGCGGCTACACTAGCGGATCGGTTCCGTGTCTCGGCGGGTTCCGTGGGGACGCGCTGCGGGCCATGAGGGTGCGAGGGTGCGTGGCTGCAGGCGCTGGTGGGCGCCAGGAGCCGCACTGCCCGCCGGGCTTGCAGCCGAAATTTGTTCTGGCCTTTGGGAAAGGCCGCTATTTCTCGTTTCCCCTTCCCCACACGTCCAGTCGTTTTGCTGAAAAATAAACCGATAAACCCGGGAGCGGTCGGTCGAAGCCTCGTGATTTTTTCCCCTTTAACTCTCGCCACCCTCACTCATGGCCGTGGGTCTGCATCCGCCACGTGAATGGGAGGTACGGGGGGAGGAAGCCCGAGTGAAGCCCCCCCGGGCCAGCAAAATCCTGCCCAGGTCCCCCATGCCTCCGCCGGGCCTCTGCTCCCCGGTGCCCGCCGCAGCCCGGGGGCTGTCCCTCGCAGAGGGGCGCGGGGCAGGAACGGGCAGGGCCGGCACGGAGGCATGCAGGCGCGGGGGGCTCTCCGCCACCCCAGGCGCCCGCACACCGCTCCCTGTCCCTGTCCCTGTCCCGCCCCTGCGGCGGCCCGGCC